>NC_143040.1:69894249-69949249 GCF_057628025.1 Oncorhynchus mykiss
AGGAGAGATGGAGGGAACAGAGGGAGGGAAGGAGAGATAGAAGGAACAGAGGGAGGGAAGGAGAGATAGAAGGAACAGGGGGAGGGAAGGGGAGATGGAAGGAACAGAGGGAGGGAATGAGAAATAGAAGGAACAGAGGGAGGGAAGGAGAGATAGAAGGAACAGAGGGAGAGATACACTCAGAGCCTTTATCCTTCCCAGAGAGATACACTCAGAGCCCTGCTCCTTCCCAAAGAGATACACTCAGAGCCCTGCTCCTTCCCAGAGAGATACACTCAGAGCCCTGCTCCTTCCCAGAGAGATACACTCAGAGCCCTGCTCCTTCACAGAGAGATACACTCAGAGCCCTGCTCCTTCACAGAGAGATACACTCAGAGCCCTGCTCCTTCCCAGGGAGAGCCACTCAGAGCCCTGCTCCTTCCCAGGGAGAGACACTCAGAGCCCTGCTCCTTCCCAGGGAGAGACACTCAGAGCCCTGCTCCTTCCCAGAGAGATACACTCAGAGCCCTGCTCCTTCCCAGGGAGAGACACTCAGAGCCCTGCTCCTTCCCAGAGAGATACACTCAGAGCCCTGCTCTGGGGAGAGAGAAACAGAGGGGGGAGAGAAACAGAGGGGGGAGAGAGAAACAGAGGGGGGAGAGAAATAGAGGGGGGAGAGAAACAGAGTGGGGAGAGAAACAGAGGGGGGAGAGAGAAACAGAGGGGGGAGAGAAATAGAGGGGGGGAGAAACAGAGGGGGGAGAGAAACAGAGGGGGGGGAGGGGGGGAGAAACAGAGGGGGAAGAGAGAAACAGAGGGTGGAGAGAGAAACAGAGGGGGGGAGAGAAAGAGAGGGGGGAGAGAAATAGAGGGGGGGGAGAAACAGAGGGGGGAGAGAAACAGAGGGGGGGGGGAGAAACAGAGGGGGGAGAGAGAAACAGAGGGTGGAGAGAGAAACAGAGGGGGGGAGAGAAAGAGAGGGGGAGAGAAACAGAGGGGAGAGAGAGAAACCGAGGGGGGAGAGAGACAGAGGGGGGAGAGAGACAGAGGGGGGGGGGGGGGACAGAGGGGGAGAGAAAGAGGGGTGAGAGAAACAGAGTGGGAGAGAGACAGATTTTCATTTTCAAGTTAAGGGGCTTTATTGGCATGGGAAACATATGTTTACGTTGCTAGAGCAAGTGAACATGATAAACAACAGTGAAAACAAACTATAGAAAATGTTTTCCAAAATATTCACGGTTTCTATTTTGTTGCATTACATCCTGTAATAAAAGAAATAAGACAAAACAACAGAAAACTTAAGCGTGCATAACTATTCACCCCCCCCCCCCAAAAAAAAATTAAAAAAATTTGTAGAGGCACCTTTTGCAGCAATTACAGCTGCAAGTCTCTTGGGGTATGCCCCTATAAGTGTAACAGTATAACTTTAGACCGTCCCCTCGCCCATATCCGGGCGCGAACCAGGGACTCTCTGCGCACATCAACAGTCACCCTCGAAGCATCGTTACCCATCGCTCCACAAAAGCCGCGGCCCTTGCAGAGCAAGGGGAACTACTACTTCAAGGTCTCAGAGCAAGTGACGTCACTGATTGAAACGCTATTTAGCGCCCACGCTAACTAAGCTAGCCGTTTCACATCCGTTACATAAGTTTGGCACATCTAGCCACTGGGATTTTTGCCCATTCTTCAAGGTAAAACTGCTACAACTCATTCAAGTTGGATGAGTTCCACTGCTGTACAGCCATTCCCAGTCATTCCACAGATTCTCAATTGGATTGAGGTCTGGGATTTGACTAGGCCATTCCAAGACATTTAAATGTTTCCCCTTAAACCACTCGAGTGTTGCTTTAGCAGTATGCTTAGGGTCATTGTCCTGCTGGAAGGTGAATCTACGTCCCAATCTCAAATCTCTGGAAGACTGAAACAGGTTTCCCTAAAGAATTTCCCTGTATTTAGCGCCATCCATCATTCTTTCAATTCTGACAAGTTTCTCAGTCCCTGCCGATGCTTCACTGTGGGGATGGTATTCTCGGGGTGTTGAGAGGTGTTGGGTTTGTGCCAGTCATAGCATTTTCCTTGATTGCCAAAAAGCTCAATTTTAGTCTCATCTGTCCAGAGTACCTTGTTCCATATGTTTGGGGAGTCTCCCACATGCCTGTTGGTGAACACCAAACGTGTTTGCTTATTTTTTTCTTTAAGCAATGGCATTTTTCTTCCATTAAGCCCTGCTCTTTCAGGGTTATCTTTAATCTTTTTGTTGCCTCTCTGAGAGGTTAATAACAAGAAGTTAAGCGGAATGTTGTCCAGCCTAGCCGTCAGAAGTTTTAATAATGGATTTATTGGTGCTCAGTGGGATGTTCAAAGTTTCTGATATTTTTTAATAACTTAATAACTTTAATAGCCCTGATCTCCACAACTTTGTCCCTGTTTTGAAACAAGTATTTTTTTTCATTTCACATTTTGTTGACTACTTTGTTGATGTCCATTACATGAAATCCAAATAAAAGTCCATTGAAATTACAGGTTGTAATGAAACAGAATAGGAACAATGCCAAGGGGGTGAATACTTTTGCAAGGCACTGCATGTCTATATACAGTGTTGTAATGATGTGCAAATAGTTGAAGTACAAAATGGAATTAAATTACAAAAAATATAAGTTGTATTTACAATGGTGTTTGTTCTTCACTGGTTACAGTCTTCTTGTGGCAACAGGTCACCAATCTTGCTGCTGTGATGGTACACTGTGGTATTTCACCCAATAGATATGGGAGTTTATCAAAAATTGGATTTGCTTTGTGGGTCTGTGTAATCTGTGACTCTAATATGGTCATACATCTGGCAGGAGGTTAGGAAGTGCAGCTCAGTTTCCAACTCATTTTGTGGGCAGCCTTTCTCAATAGCAAGGCTATGCTCACTGAGTCTGTACATAGTCAAAGCTTTCCTTAAGTTTGGGTCAGTCACAGTGGTCAGGTATTCGACCACTGTGTACTCTCTGTTTAGGGCCAAATAGGCCTCAAGACCAGCTTGCTTAGGAGGCTCTTCTCCAGGTTAATTTCTCTGTAGGTGATAACTTTGTTAAGGAAGGTTTGGGAATCACTTCCTTTTAAGTGGTTTAAGAACTTAACCGCTTTTTCCTGAATTTTGATAATTAGCGGGTATCAGCCTAATTCTGCTCCACATAATTTGGTTGTTTTACGTTGTACATGGAGGATATTTTTCAATTTGAGGGAGAGTCTCAATTTGGAGTTTTTCCCGTTTTGTGATTTCTTGGTTAGTGAGCGGACCCCAGACCTCACAACCATAAATGTAATGGGCTCAACACCATCGTTACATTTGCCGATGACACAACAGCCTGATCACCGACAAAAATGAGAAGGTCAGAGGAGGAGGTCAGAGACCTGGCTGTGTGGTGCCAGGACAACAACCTCTCCCTCAACGTGATCAAGACAAAGGAGAACTACAGGGAAAAGGGGACCGAGCCACGCGCTCATTCTCATCGACGGGGCATTAGTGGAGCAGGTTGAGAGCTTCAAGTTCTTGGTGTCCACATCAACAACAAACTAACATGGTCCAAGCACACCATGACAGTTGTGAATAGAGCCTATTCCACCTCAGGAGACTGAAAATATTTGGCATGGGTCCTCAGACCAAAAGGTTCGACAGCTGCACCATCAAGAGCTTAAATCACTGCCTGGTATGGCAACTGCTCTACACCAGGTGCTGTTAGAGGAAGTCCCTAAAAACTATTAATTTCTAGCCAAACGTAAAATGTTCCTGTTTGATTAATTTAATAGAGTGAGTTAGGTCTGCTCTAAACCAAATTAGCATACCCCCTGAGTGTCAATTCCATGTTTCACACTTGGTAGTTTGGTGGATGGGACTACCAGCTCTCTGTAAACTAGAGGGCAACCAGTGGGTCCGTCATCTTTATACCATGTTTCTTGTAGGATGACAATGTCTGTATTACCGATTTCTTTGATGAAGTCTAGGTTCCTGCTCTTGAGGCCAAAGTCAGGTGACCTCTGACCTTGTATATTCCAGGATGAGATAGTAAAAGCTTTGTGTTTCATAGTGTCTAGTGTCTGTGGGGGGTCCGTTACGCTTTTGATCTCTCGCTCTCTCTTTCTCTCTCACTCTCTCTCTCTCTTCATCAGTATCTGTCCTCTGGCTGTTAAACACACAAACATCATCAGCATTTAGACCCCCATTACATAGCATCAACCCTAACACACACTCACACACATTGTCTCTCTGTCTCTCTTTGTCTCTCTCTCTCTCTCAATTCAATTCAATGGACTTTATTGGCATGGGAAACACATGTTAACATTGCCAAAGCAAGTGAGGTAGATAATATACACAAGTGAAAATGAACAGTAAATATTAAACTCCAAAAGCATAAAATATATTTCAAGTGTCATATTATGGTTATGTACACTGTTGTGACGATGTGCAAATGGTATCTCTCTCTCTCTCGGTCTCTCTGTTTTTTTTCTTTCTCTCTCTTGCCAGTGGTTTCTCCCCTACAGAGAAGCCGAGTTGTTATATCTGAATAAAACACAGAAAACAAGACAAACAGAACATAGCCGTTGGAGCTGAGTGGGGTTGAACCAGGCTGTTGTTATTGTTGGTGTACCACAGAGTGTTTGGAGATGCCATCGGGATGCCCACAAAACCCCATTGTCATGCCGATTAACCCTCTAACATTCTTGGCATGTCAACATGCTCCGGCGAGGGTTCAGGCAGGGATGATGGTCTTGTGTCTTGTTGGTTTTATTAATCCAACTCCTCATCCCTCATGTTTTTCCCTTTCCTGCGCTGTCTCCCTCTTTTTACCTCCCTCTCCTCCTCCATCCCCTCTCTGTCTTTCCTTCCTTCCCCCTCTCCCTCCTTCCCTCCTCTCCCCCCCTCCTCTCTCCTCTCCCCCCCCCCCCCCCTCTCTCTTACCTCTGACAGTGAAGAGAAAGGTCAGTTCATCACAGAGTGGCCCACATCAGCACTCTAAGAACTCATGTGGTTTACCAACCAACCATAAACTCTTCTCTCTTCCCGCTCCTCTCTCCTCCCTCTCCTCTCTCCTCCCTCTCCTCTCTCCTCCCTCTCCTCTTTCCATTAGACCCAACCAAATCATGAGAAAACTAAAAGATAATTACTTGACACATTGGAAAGAATTAACCAAAAAAAAGGGAACAAACTAGAATGCTATTTGGCCTTAAACAGAGAGTACACAGTCGCAGAATGCTTGACCCCTGTGACTGATCCAAAATTAAGATAAGCTTTGACTATGTACAGACTCAGTGAGCATAGCCTTGCTATTGAGAAAGGCCGCCATAGGCAGACCTGACTCTCAAGAGAAGACAGGTTATGTGCACACTGCCCACAAAATGAGGTGGAAACTGAGCTGCACTTCCTAACGTCCTGCCAAATGTATGACCATATTAGAGACATATATTTCCCTCAGATTACACAGATCCACAAAGAAATTGAAAACTAACCAAATATTGAAAGACTCCCACATCAAATCAAATGTTATTTTTTACATGCTTTGTAGACCTTGCATTTCAAGAAATAGAGTTTAGTTAATTTAGTAAATATTTTCTTAAGTAAACAATTCTATAAAAAGTACACAATAAAATAACAATAACGAGGCTATGTACAGGGGGTACCGGTACTGAGTCAATGTGCAGGGGTACAGGTTAGTCGAGGTAATTTCTACAGGAGGTAAAGTGACTATGCATAGATAATAAACAGCGAGTTGCAGCAGTGTTAACAACAAAGGGGAGGTCAATGTAAATAGTCCGGGTGGACATTTGATGAATTGTTCAGGAGTCTTATGGCCTGGAGATAGAAGGTATTAAGGAGCCTTTTGGACTTAGACTTGGCGCTCCGGTAATGCTGTGTGGTACCAGAGAGAACTGGAGTCTTTGACCATTTTTTGGGCCTTCCTCTGACCCCTTCTAATATATAGTTCCTGGATGGCAGGAAGCTTGGCCCGAGTGATGTATTGGGCTGTACAAACTACCCTCTGTATCGCCTTACTGTCGGATGCCTGGCAGTTGTCATACCAAGCGGTGATGTAACCGGTCAGGATGCTCTCGATGGTGCAGCTGTAGAACTTTTTGAGGTTCTGGGGACCCATGCCAAATATTTTCAGTCTCCCAAGGGGAAAAAGGTTTTGTCATGCCCTCTTCACGACTGTCTTGGTGTGTTTAGACCATGATAGTTTGTTGGTGATGTGGAAACCAAGGAACTTGGAACTCTCGACCCGCTCTACCACAGCCCTGTCAATGTGAATAGGGTAGTCCACGATCAGCTCCTTTGTCTTGCTCAAGTTGAGAGAGAGGTTTTTGTTCTGGCACCACACTGCCAGGTCTCTGACCTCCTCCCTATAGGCTGTCTCATCGTTGTCGGTGATCAGATCTACCACTTATGTGTCGTCAGCAAACTTAATGATGGTGTTGGAGTTGTGCTTGGCCACGCTGTCGTGGGTGAAAAGGTAGTACAGGAGGGGACCGAGCACACACCCCTGGGGAGCCCCCGTGTTGAGGATCAGCGTGGCAGATGTCTTGTTGCCCTTACAACCTGGGGTTGACCTGTCAGGAAGTCCAGGATCCAATTGCAGAGGGAGGTGTTTAGTCCCAGTGTCCTTAGCTTAGTGATGAGCTTTGTGGGCACTATAGTGTTGAGCACTGAGCTGTAGTCAATGAACAGCATTCTCACAAAGGTGTTCCTTTTGTCCAGGTGGGAAAGGGCAGTGTGGAGTGATTGAGATTCCATCATCTGTGGATCTGTTGGAGAGGTATGCAAATTAGAGTGGCTCTAGGGTTTCCGGGATGATAGTGTTGAACCATGAGCAGCCTTTCAAAGCACTTCATAACCGCTGACGCTACAGGGCGGTTGTCATTTAGGCAGGTTTCCTTTGCTTCTTTGGCACAAGGACAATGGTGGTCTGCTTGAAACATGTAGCTATTACAGACTCGGTCAGGGAGAGGTTGAAAATGTCAGTGAAGACACTTATCAGTTGGTCTTTCTCAGTCAGTGAAGACACTTAAAGGTCTTTCTCGCATAGGCCACGGAGAGCTTGATCATAGAGTCGTCTGGAACAGCTGGTGCTCTCATGACTGCTTCTGTGTTGCTTGCCTGGAAGCAAGCATAAAATGCATTTAGCTCATCTGGTAGGCTCGTGTCAATGGGCAGCTCGAGGCTGGTTTTCCCTTTCTATTCTGTAATAGTTCGCAAGCCCTGCCACATCCGATTAGCATCAGAGCAGGTGTTGTAGGATTCAATCTTAGTCCTGGAATGACGCTTGCCTGTTTGATGGTTCGTCTGAGGGCATTTCTTGGAAGCATCCGGATTAGTGTCCCACTCCTTGAAAGCGGCAGCTCTAGCCTTTTGCTTGGTGAGGATGTTGCCTGTAATCCATGGCTTCTGGTTGGGATTTGTACATACGGTCAATGTTGGGAAGACGTCATTGATGTTGTTATTGATGAAGCTGGTGACTGAGGTAGTGTACTCCTCAATGCCATTGGATGAATCCCGGAACATATTCCAATTATGGTCAGATTTGCCAAATGGAGGGCGAGGGAGAGCTTTGTACATGTCTCTGTGGAGTAAAGGTGTTTTTTTCCTCTGGTTGCACATGTATGTCCTTTGGGTGGTGGACCACGCTTGACACACACAGGAAACTGTTGAACGTGAAAAACCCAGCAGCATTGCAGTTCTCAAACCGGTGCGACTGGCATCTACAACCAGACCCTGTTCATAGGCACTTAAAAATGTTGTCTTCCCCATTAACCCTCTGAATGACACACATACTCAATCCATTTCTCAATTGTCTCAAGGCTTAAAAATCCTTCTTTAAAACTTGTTAGGGCTAGGGTCCTTTTATCAGAATTTCCGCCTGACTGACGTGCCCAAAGTAAACTGCCTGTTACTCAGGCACAGAAGCAGGATATGCATATAATTGGATAGAAGACACTTTGATAGAAATGTTAAAATAATGTATGAGACTATAACACAATTGATATGGTAGGAGAAAATCCAAAGAGAAAACAACCAGATTTTTTAATTTTTTTTTTATGGAAAGGGTCCTATGCAATTCCATATCCCAGATTGTAATTCCTATTTCCACTACAGAGACTGGCAACAATCTTTGTTCAAGGTTTCAGGCTTATTTCTTCCAAAACGAGGGAGAATTTTGAGTTTTGGTACTGGGAGTCACATTTGGAAATCAGTCTGTGGGCGCGTGACGAAGAAGACGCACACTTGCAAATTTTACTTTTCTATTTATCATACTTCTTTCCGTATGAAATGTTATAGTTTAATTACATTAATTCATTACATAATTATAATTAGGGTACCTGAGGATTAAATAGAGACATAGTTTGACTTGTTTTAATAAAGTTTAGCAGTAGCTTTTTGGATTCCTTTGTCTGCATGTTGAACTCAGATCGATGGCGCCAACTATACAGACTTTTTGGGATATAAAGAAGGATTTTATCTAACCAAACAACCATGCATGTTGTAGCTAGGACCCTTTGGATTGCAAATCAGATGAAGATTTTCTTAAAGTAAGTGATATATTTAATCGCTATTTGTGATTTTATAACTCCTGTGCTGGTTGAAAAATATGTTGATGTGGGGCGCTGTCCTCAAACAATCATATGGCATGTTTTCGCTGTAAAGCCTACTGTAAATCAGACATTGCAGTTAGATTAACAATAATTTAAGCTTTGAACATATAAGACACTTGTATGTACCTAGATGTTTAATATCCATAATTTTTACTATTTATGTATTTGTATTGCGCCCTATAATTTCACTGGAAATTGTCGACAGGTGTCCCATACGGAGATCATCCAGTTTATTCTCCAGTCATTGCACGATGCCCAGTAGAATGGATGGTAGAGGTGAGTTAACCACTCGCCTACAAATTCTAACAAGGCACCCCAATCTCCGCCCTCTGTGTTTCTGTCTTTTCTTCATTCGATTGATGGGGATTTGGTCCAGGTCTTGGAGAAGCAGTATATCCTCACTTCGGACTCGATACAGAAAACCTCTTTGTCCAATTCCAGGTGAGTAATAACTGTTCTGATATCCAGAAGCCTTTTTCGGTCGTAAGAGATTGTATCATGAACATTATGTACAAAATAACTTATAAACAATGCAACAAAAAAAAACACACCAAATTGCACTGTTGGTCAGGAGCCCTTAAACCGGCAGCCATTTCACTTCCCATATCTGCAGTGTGCCATCACAGCAGCAGGATTTGTGTCCGGTTGCCATGAGAAATAGGAAACCAGTGGAGCACACACGCCAACGACCTGATGCTGTTATTTACCCCCGACCTTTCTCCTGCTGCTGAACAAAAGACTCTGAAAAGTGTCAGCATGGTGTGTGTGTGTGTGTGTGTGTGTGTGTTGGCACGGCATGGATCGCAAAGATCTGAGGCCATCTGAGGTGGCACTGCAGCTTCTGAAGTTTAGAGCAGATGTGTGTGTGTGTGTGTGTGTGTGTGTGTGTGTGTGTGTGTGTGTGTGTATACATAGATTATTTTCTCCTTGAAGGCCAATAAGCATTTGTTTTCAATTAAATTGCAATGGCAGGGTTTTGGAATTGGGTCACTGGTTTGAATCCCTGGCACGTTAAACAAGGTGGCGAGTGGTCCTCGACGCTCCTGACAAAATAAGTTTTAATTTTCCGTTATTTGATATTCTCTTATTTTTCATAAACTATACAAATGCTAAAAGAGTAACAACTCAAACGTTTCTCCCGAAGTCGTTGCAGCGTTATGCCATAATATGTTAAATCCCAGAATATTTAGATTTTAATGACGTGTTTTATTCTCCTTCCTGTTATTTATTTTTCTTCTGTTATTACTTTTATTTTATTATTTTATAATTTTATGCACTTTGTGACTTGTATTAAAGAGCAAAACATTTTTTTAAAAATAATCAAATAAACAAAGTTTATTATGATTAATATTATACTGACTATCTTGTTATTATTATATGAAAAATCCCTGTAGGTTGGTAGCCACTAGACGGTTAGAGAGTTGGGCCAGTAGCCGTAAAGGTCGGTGGTTCAAATAATCTAGCCAATAAGGTGAAAAATCTGTCGATGTACCCTTGAGCATGGCACTTCACCCTAATTTGCACCAGGAACGCTGTACTACTATGGCGGACCCTGTAAAACAACACATTTCACCACACCCATCTGGTGTATGTGAAAATAAAATACCTTTCAATCTTCTCCATAACAGTTCCCAGTGGGTGTGTGTGTTGAGTGTGATGCGTGCTGACCGCGACCCAGGCCCCTGCTGAGGCCCCCCACTCCCCAGCCTCTCTTCCCCAGGATCAGGGCAGCGGGGTGGGGTCAGACAGACAACTCCAGCCCCCGGCTCGGCTGAGGCCTGCCCAGGGCTATTAACATCCATGACACACCACTCCCTGAGGCGACCCACTACGCCTGACACACACACACACACACAGTAACGTATGATGGAAGGCCTTGCTTCAAACAGACACACACGCAGAGGGGCTGACCTTTATCAAGGTCCATAGGTGTGTGTGTAAAAAAAGAGCACAAAGGTGGACTGTAGGTTTTCCATTCGTTCTCTAATACACTGATGCCCACCTGCACAAACTCCCACCCAACCACCCTACACAGACACACGGACACATCCAAGTAGTTGATCTCTGTTTAGGTTTATGTTTAACGTGAAGACCAATGTATGAACAGCACTCTAACAACACACAGATGATCAGATCAACACTCAGTTACACACACGGACACACACACACACACACACACACGTTACTTTGACCTATACTCACACACACACACACAGCATCCCCGGCCTGCACCAGGCCCAGAGCAGGTGCAGACAACATAAACCCGTCCACACACAGATTATATAATTAGATTTCAAATACTGTATGTGAGAGAAAGAACTAAATGAAAAGCTCAAATCTATAAAATCAAAGAAGGCTTGTGGTCTAGATAACATCAGAAATGAAATGCTGAAAAACAGCACACCTGAGTTGCAAAATGCTATGCTTAAATTGTTCAACTTGGATTTAACTTCTGGCTGCTTCACAAACCTGTTCTACTAACACACTGAAGCCTCAGGACCAGAACATCCAATCAATCGGAATAAACCAAATTACAACACAGCACAAACACAAAGCAAAATCGACAGTACACCGTGGCTAACTATTTGACCATGGTTACTGATCAAAACCTTAGAAAAACCTTGACAAAGTACAGGCTCAGTGAGCATAGCCTTGCCATTGAGAAGGGTAGACACAGGAAAACCTGGCTCCCTGTAGAGGAAAGGCTGTGCAACCACTGCACAACAGCAGAACCTGAGACGGAGCTGCATTTCCTGACAAAATGTAAAAAAATATAAAACAATTAGAGAGTGTAATTTTCCCAAAATGTTAAACCCTTATTCAAGGTTTCAAAGACCTCTCTGATGAGGATAGGCTACCCGTCCTGTTGGGGGGAGGACGCAGAGAGCTGTGGGTTGGCAGCGCACTACATTGCTGCCTGCCATAAGATGAGGGACAGTGTCTGACAAACCAATCAACCTGCACATGTCCTCTACTGTATGCCTATTGTTATTGTTCAATGTATGGTTATTTTGACCCTTGGTTATTGTTGTTATTGTTGTCCCGTTGACAATTTTGATTCTTATTATTTTCATATGGTAAATATCCGATAGCTTTGTGTCACGCCCTGACCATAGAGAGCCCTTGTTTCTCTATGGTGTAGTAGGTCAGTGCGTGACGAGGTGGTGTTCTAGTTTAAAATTTCTATGTTGGTGTTTTGGTTTGGTTCCCCAATTAGAGGCAGCTGGTAATTGGGGATCATATTTAAGTAGCTGTTTTTCCCACCTGTGTTTGTGGGATATTATTTTGTGTTTGTGCACCACGTCGTCACGTTTCGTTGGTCCTTTATTTAGTTTTTGTTCGAGGTTTCACTTGATAATAAAGAACTCTACGTGGTCCGTCTCTACACACGATCGTGACACTTTGACAATATGTACATTGTTACGTCATGCCAATAAAGCAAATTTAAATTAATTGAATTTCCTTATTTCCTTATACAGCTGACTGAATTGAAAGAGAGAGAGAGAGAGACAGAGAGGGAGAGGGAGAGGGAGAGAGAGAGAGAGAGAGACGGAGAGGGAGAGGGAGAGGGAGAGAGAGAGCTGACCCTCTTTGTTGCTCTGACACATAATGGAGGGTGTATGTATGGTGTGTGTGAATGAAGCCCTCTGGAGGAGGATCGTACAGTGACATGTATTCATAGATGCCAAGGGAAGCCAGGCTTCCCCAAAACATGGACCAAGAGACCTCAGATTGACGGGGAGAGCCTCTAAGGAGTAGGCTAGATTGAGGGGGAAAGCCTCTAAGAAGCAGGCTAGATTGAGGGGGAAAGCCTCTAAGGAGTGCTAGATTGAGGGGGAAGCCTCTAAGAAGCAGGCTAGATTGAGGGGGAAAGCCTCTAAGAAGCAGGCTAGATTGAGGGGGAAAGCCTCTAAGAAGCAGGCTAGATTGAGGGGGAGAGCCTCTAAGAAGCAGGCTAGATTGAGGGAAAAGCCTCTAAGGAGCAGACTAGATTGAAGGGGAAAGCCTCGAAGGAGCAGGCTAGATTGAGGGGGAAAGCCAACAGGCTAGATTGAGACATCAGTGAGTCCCTTACTGCCCTCTGCCAAGTTCGTGTCTAGCTCTGCTGGCTCGCCTCACCGCCGGGTTTAATGATGGCTACACAGTCAAATGTCTATCTTTCAGACCGTGGCAGCTGGCCCATACCTGCGAGGTGTGTCTGAGAGAGAGCGAGAGGGGGTAGAAGGAGTGATGGAGTGGCGTACCATTTAGAGCGTGGCAGCTGGCCCACCCCTGCAAGCGTGTGTGCGTGCGTCCCACCCTGTGTGTGTGTGTGTGTGTGTGTGTGTGTGTGTGTGCGTGCGTGCGTGCGTGCGTGTGTGTGTGTGTGTGTGTGTGTGTGTGTGTGTGTGTGTGCGTGCGTGCGTGCGTGCGTGTGTGTGTGTGTGGCAGCTGGCATAGAGGCCTGCAAGTGTCTTCAGGAGTGTGTGTGTGTGTGTGTGTTTTTGTGGCAGCTGGCCTAGAGGCCATTGAGCTTCTTGAGGAGTGTGTGTTTGTGTGTTTGTGTGTGTGTGGCAGCTGGGCTAGATGCCTGTCTCACACCCTGATCTGTTCCCCCTGTCTGTGATTGTCTCCACCCCCCTCCAGGTGTTGCCCATCGTCTCCATTATCCTCTGTGTATTTATACCTGTGTTCTCTGTTTGTCTGTTGCCAGTTCATTTTGTTTCATCAAACCTACCAGCGTTTTTCCCTCTGCTCCTGTTTCTTGATTGTTCCTGTTTCCTAGTTTTCCCGGTGTTGACCATTCTGCCTGCACTGACCCTGAGCCTGCCTGCCGTCCTGTACCTTTGCCCCACTTATCTGGATCACCGACAACTGCCTGCCCTGGACCTGCCTTTTACCTGCCCCGATTAATGAACTGTTGTTACTTCAACGTTGTCTGCATCTGGGTCTTACCTGAAACGTAATTGCACAAACTGGCCATGACTGACCGAGCAGACTCGGACCAATTGCGCAACACTGTCTCCTCCCAAGGAGTCACCATTGGAATTGCTTCAAGGCGTTATGGAGGGGGTCCACACCTTGGCCGAACAACATGACCGGGCATTGGACATCTTGCTGGAGCAATTCCGTGGGTTAGCTAGGAGGCAGCCTACTACAATGGTAACCTCACAGCCCATAAGTAACTCAGCTGTTAGCAGCGCCGCCTCACTAGTCCCTCCACCTTCATGGGAAGGTGCTTTAATGGAGAGCTGGGCCATTTTCGGGCGTTTCTAGCTCAGTGTGCTCTCATCTTCGGGCGAAATCTGGGCGGCAGGTAGCCTAAGTGTTAGACTGTTGGACTTGTAACCGAAAGGTTGCAAGATCGAATCCCTGAGCTGACGAGGTAAACATCTGTCATTCTGCCCTGAACAAGGCAGTTAACCCACCTTTCCTACGCTGTCATTGAAAATAATAATTTCTTCTTAACTGACTTGCCTAGTCAAATAAAGGTAAAAAATCTTTGAGCTTCAGCCCTCCTCCTTCCCCTCGGTCCGCCTTAAGATAGCGTACCTAATCACGCTGTTGTCCGGGAGGGCGCTCGCCTGGGCTTCAGCTGCATGGAGGCAACAACATGCCAAATGCGTCAGTCTGGAGAAGTAAAGAAGGAGTTTGATACCTCATTCTACTGGAGAGAGGCTGTCCGGAAGCTACTCCAGTTCCCGCAGTGTGGTAGACTGTTTGGTGGATTTTCGCACGTTGGCAGCTGAGAGTGCCTGGAACCAAGAAGCGCTATTTGACATGTTACACAAAGTCTTGGAGGATGTCAAGGATAGGCTTGCAGACCGGGAATTACCGATGGAGCTCCATTGCCTCATTGCCTTGACCATCAGGATCAATGAGTGCCTACAGGATCTACAGTCAATCACGGACTACAAAAGAAAAAGCCCCGTCGCTGACCACAATGTCTTGCTCCCAGACAGACTAAACAACTTTTTTGCTTGCTTTGAGGACAATACAGTACCACTGACATGGCCAGCTACCAAAACCTGCAGGCTCTCCTTCACTGTAGCCAACATGAGTAAAACATTTAAACGTGTTAACCCTCGCAAGGCTGCAGGCCCAGACGGCATCCCCGGCCGCATCCTCTGAGCACGCCCAGACCAGCTAGCTGGTGTGTTTACAGACATATTCAATCAATCCTTATCCCAGTCTGCTGTTGCCACGTGCTTCAAGAGGGACACAATTGTTCCTGTTCCCAAGAAAGCTAAGGTAACTGAGCTAAATGACTACGGCCCTGTAGCACTCACTTCCATCATCATGAAGTGCTTTGAGAGACTAGTCAAGGACCATATCACCTCCACCCTACCTGACACCCTAGACCCACTCCAATTTGCTTACCGCCCAAATAGGTCCACAGACGATGCAATCTCAACCACACTGCACACTGCCCTAACCCATCTGGACAAGAGGAATACCTATGTGAGAATGCTGTTCATCGACTACAGCTCGGCATTCAACACCATAGTACCCTCCAAGCTCGTCATCAAGCTCGAGACCCTGGGTCTCGACCCCACCCTGCGCAACTGGGTTCTGGACTTCCTGACGGGCCAACGCATCACCGGGTGAAAACTACCTGCCCTTCAGGACCCTGGGACTCGACCCCGTCCTGTGCAACTGGGTCCTGGACTTCCTGACGGGCCGCCCCCAGGTGGTGAGGGTAGGAAACGACCTCTCCATCCCACTGATCCTCAACACTGGGCCCCCACAAGGGTGCGTTCTCAGCCCTCTTCTGTACTCCCTCTTCACCCACGACTGTGTGGCCATGCACGCCTCCAACTCAATCATCAAGTTGGCAGACGACACAACAGTAGTAGGCTTGATTACCAACAACGACGAGATGGCCTACAGGGAGGAGGTGAGGGCCCTCGGAGTGTGGTGTCAGGAAAATAACCTACAACTCAATGTCAACTAAACAAAGGAGTTGATCGTAGACTTCAGGTAACAGCAGAGCGAGCAGCCCCCTATCTACATTGACAGGACAGTAGTGGAGAGGGTTGAAAGTTTTAAGTTCCTTGGCGTTCACATCACGGACAAACTGAAATGGTCCACCCACACAGACAGCGTGGTGAAGAAGGTTCAGCAGCGCCTCTTCAACCTCAGGAGGCTAAAGAAATGCGGCTTGTTGCACAATCGAGAGCATCTTGTCGGGCTGTATCACCGCCTGGTACGGCAACTGCTCCGCCCATGACAGTAAGGCTCTCCAGGGTAGTCAGGGTAGTGAGGTCTGCACAACGCATCACTGGGGGCAAACTACCTGCCCTTCAGGACACCTACACCACCTGATGTCACAGGAAGGCCAATAAGATCATTGTGGACAACAACCACCCGAGCCACTGCCTGTTCACCCCGCTATCATCCAGAAGGCGAGGTCAGGACAGGTGCATGAAAGCTGGGACAGAGAGACTGAAAAACAGCTTCTATCTCATGGCCATCAGACTGTTAAACAGCCATCACTAACATTGAGTGGCTGCTGCCAACATACTGACTCAACTCCAGCCACTTTCAAAGTGCTGTACAGAAACCCAGCCTAAAACCCCAAACAGCAAGCAATGCAGGTGTAGAAGCACGGTGGCTAGGAGAAACGCCCTAGAAAGGCCAAAACCTAGGAAGAAAACTAGAGAGGAACCAGGCTGTGTGGGGTGGCCAGTCCTCTTCTGGCTGTGCCGGGTGGAGATTATAACAGAACATGGCCAAGATGTTCAAATGTTCATAAATGACCAGCATGGTCAAATAATAATAATCACAGGCAGAACAGTTGAAACTGTTCTGCCTGTTCAGCAGCATGGCCAGGTGGACTGGGGACAGCAAGGAGTCATCATGTCAGGTAGTCCTGAGGCATGGTCCTAGGGCTCAGGTCCTCCGAGAGATAGAAAGAAAGAGAGAAAGAGAGAATTAGAGAGAGCATACTTAAATTCACACAGGACACCGGATAGGACAGGAGAAGTACTCCAGATATAACAAACTGACCCTAGCCCCCCGACACATAAGCTACTGCAGCATAAATACTGGAGGCTGAGAAAGGAGGGGTCAGGAGACACTGTGGCCCCATCCGATGACACCCCCGGACAGGGCCAAACAGGAAGGATATAACCCCACCCACTTTGCCAAAGCACAGCCCCCACACCACTAGAGGGATATCTTAACCACCAACTTACCATCCTGAGACAAGGCCGAGTATAGCCCTCAAAGATCTCCGCCACGGCACAACCTAAGGGGGGGCGTCAACCCAGACAGGAAGATCAAATCAGTGATTCAACCCACTCAAGTGACGCACCCCTCCTAGGGACGGTATGAAAGAGCCCTAGTAAGCCAGTGACTCTAATAGCCCATGTAATAGGCTTAGAGGCAGAGAATCCCAGGGGAAAGAGGGGATCCGACCAGGAAGAGACAGCAAGGGCTGTTCGTTGCTGAGAGCCTTTCCGTTCACCTTCACACTCCTGGGCCAGACTACACTCAATCATATGACCCACTGAAGAGATAAGTCTTAAGTAAAGACTTAAAGGTTGAGACCGAGTTTGCGTCTCTCAGATGGGTAGGCAGACCATTCAATAAAAATGGAGCTCTATAGGAGAAAGCCCTGCCTCCAGCTGTTTAGGAGTTTAGGAGGCCTGCGTCTACGTGTAGGTATGTACGGCAGGAACAAATAAGAGCGATAGGTAGGAGCAAGCCCATGTAATGCTTTGTAGGTTAGCAGTAAAACCTTGAAATCAGCCCTTGCCTTGACAGGAAGCTAGTGTAGGGAGGCTAGCACTGGAATAATATGATCAAATCTTTTGGTTCTGGTCAGGATTCTAGCAGCCGTATTTAGCACTAACTGAAGTTTATTTAGTGCTTTATCTGGGAAGCCGGAAAGTAGAGCATTGCAGTAGTCTAACCTAGAAGAGACAAAAGCATGGATTAATTTTTCTGCATCATTTTTGGACAGAAAGTTTCTGATTTTTGCAGTGTTACGTAGATGGAAAAAAGCTGTCCTTGAAACAGTCTTGATATGTTCTTCAAAAGAGAGATCAGGGTCCAGAGTAACGCCGAGGTCCTTCACAGTTTTATTTGAGACGACTGTACAACCATTAAGATTAATTGTCAGATTCAACAGAAGATCTCTTTGTTTCTTGGGACCTAGAACAAGCATCTCTGTTTTGTCCAAGTTTAAAAGTAGAAAGTTTGCAGCCATCCACTTCCTTATGTCTGAAACACATGCTTCTAGCGAGGGAAATTGTGGGGCTTCACCATGTTTCATTGAAATGTACAGCTGTGTAGCAGTGAAAGTAACATTATGTTTTCGAATGACATTCCCAAGAGGTAAAATATATAGTGAACACAATAGTGGTCCTAAAACAGAACCTTGAGGAACACCAACATTTACAGTTGATTTGTCAGAGGACAAACCATTCACAGAGACAAACTGATATCTTTCCGACAGATAAGATCTAAACCAGGCCAGAACTTGTCCGTGTAGACCAATTTGGGTTTCCAATCGCTCCAAAAGAATGTGGTGATCGATGGTATCAAAAGCAGCACTAAGGTCTAGGAGCACGAGGACAGATGCAGAGCCTCGGTCTGATGCCATTCAACGGTAATTTACCACCTTCACAAGTGCAGTCTCATTGTGTATGTGTATGTGACAAATACATTTGATTTGATTTGAATCTCTCCGGGTCCTCATTGACTCTGAGGCAGATGAGAGCTTTTTGGACTCTAGCCTGGCTTCCGAGCTGGGCATCCCAACTCAGACCCTCTCCATTCCTGTGGACGTTGGAGCGCTAGACGGGCGCTCTATAGGCTGGGTCACCCACAACACCCCTCCCATCAACCTGCGTGTGTCAGAGAACCACAGCGAGTTATCCAGTTCCTGCTCATTAAGTCTCCTCAGATTCCCTGGCTCCTGCGACACAATCCCCTCATTAAATCAAATCAAATCAAATTTTATTTGTCACATACACATGGTTAGCAGATGTTAATGCGAGTATACCGAAATGCTTGTGCTTCTAGTTCCGACAATGCAGTAATAACCAACAAGTAATCTAAATAACAATTCCAAAACTACTGTCTTATACACAGTGTAAGGGGATAAAGAATATGTACATACGGATATATGAATGAGTGATGGTACAGAGCAGCATAGGCAAGATACAGTAGATGATATCGAGTACAGTATATACATATAAGATGAGTATGTAAACAAAGTGGCATAGTTAAAGTGGCTGGTGATACATGTATTACATAAGGATGCAGTCGATGATATAGAGTACAGTATATACGTATGCATATGAGATGAATAATGTAGGGTAAGTAACATTATATAAGGTAGCGTTGTTTAAAGTGGCTAGTGATATATTTACATCATTTCCTATCAATTCCCATTATTAAAGTGGCTGGAGTGAGTCAGTGTCATTGTCAGTGTGTTGGCAGCAGCCACTCAATGTTAGTGGTGGCTGTTTAACAGTCTGATGGCCTTGAGATAGAAGCCCGTTCTGCCAATCCCATTTCCTGAAGTCAGCACAACCTGACCCGGGACGTCTTCCTGGGGGCTTGGAAGTTGCCCAGCATTTCTCCACCATTCCCGCAAATAACCAGGACCTTCGGGTCACTTCACTTCCGCCGCTCCGACCATATGGGATTGACCTTCTTCCTCCGCCCCGGGGGACAACTGTACTTGCAGTCGGGACCGGAGACCAAGGCTATGGAGACACCCTAGCTGCAAAATGTATCCGTCCTCTTCCTCCGGCGCAGTTTTCTTCTTTGTGGAGAAGAAGGACAAGACACTGCGCCCATGCATCGACTACCAGGGACTCAATGGCATAACGGTAAAGAACCACTACCCACTACCACTCATCTCCTCGGCCTTCGAGCCAAGGGGCCATCACTTTTCCAAAGTTGCACACTTCATTCCTCTCCCCAAAGAGACGGCCCAGCTCATGGTGGAGCATGTCTTTCGAATCTGTGGACTACCAGTTGACATGGTTTCTGACCGGGGTCCTCAGTTCTCATCCCGGTTCTGGAAGGCGTTCTGTACCCTCATTGGTTCGTCAGCCAGCCTGTCCTCCGGGTTCCACCTCCAGTCCAATGGCCAACCAGGACATTGAAACTACTCAGTGCTGCCTTTTCTCCACCAACACCACCACCTGAAGCCAGCAGCTTGTGTGGGTCGAATACACCCGCAACACCTTTCCCTGCTCTGCCATGGGCCAATCACTATTTGAGTGTTCTCTGGGTTATCAGCCCCCTCTCTTCCCTGAGCAGGAAGAAGAGGTCAGCGTACCTTCTGCCCAGATGTTTGTCCACCGCTGGAGGAGAGCCCGGTCGGCTCCGAAAGACCACCTCCAGGTATCGACGACAAGCGGATCGCCACCGGTTCCCGGCTCCCCGGTATCATCTCGGGCAGAAGGTATGGCTGTCTGCCCCTTTGGGTGGAATCCCACAAACTCTCCCTCTGGTCAATCGACCCGTTTCCCATCTCCAAAATCATTATACCATCTGCTGTTCCTCTTCTGCTGTTCCTCTCCTGCCTTTTGCCTGCCCCTGTTTGATGAATAAACTGTTGTCACTTCGACATTGTCTGCATCTGGGTCTTACGGGAAACATGATAGCCTGTGAGCGTCTTGAGGAGTGAGCTGTCTGTACTTGATCAGTAGAAGTCATCGTGCTAGGGAAGGCTAGAGAGACATCTTTTCCTCCTTTTGTCTTCCCTTCGACCTACTCTTCCTCTTCCTGTCTTCTTTGCGTGAAGATGGTAGTAATAGTCAGATGGTGCCGACAGATATTGCAGCCGTGCTTCTAGCTCCTAAGCAACTTTGCAGTATTTTTTTTATGGGCAATTGAACTGATTCCAGAGGCTGACCCAAAACCCCGCCGGCGGAGAAGAGGTATTTGGAGTGAACTTCTAGTCCAACATAGGAGGCGCGCCAACCAACCACTGCTTCAGAGTATACTCGCTAATGTTCAGTTGATGAGCTCAGGGCGAGGATCTACGTCCAGAGAGACATCAGGGATTGTAACATACTCTGTGTCGCGGAAAACATGGCTCTCTCGGGATATACTGTCTGAGTACGTACGACCAGTTGAGTTCTCAGTTCATCGTGCAGACTAGAATAAAGATCTCTCCGGGAAGAAGGGCATTGGGTGTATGCTTCATGATTAACTACTCATGGTGCAATTGTGATTTCATGCAGGAACTCATGTCATTTTGTTCACCCGATCTAGAATACCTCACAATCAAATGCCAACCGTATGATCCTCAAGGGAATTATCTTCAGTTATATTCCCGGCGTGTATATTCCCCCTCAAGCAGATAGCATGACGGCCCTCAATGAACTACACTGGACTCCATGCAAACTGGAAACCACATAACCGCATTTATTGTAGCCTTGAATTTAAACAAAGTTAACGTGAGAAAAACGCAACCAAAGTTCTACCAACACATTGACTGTCGCATTCACTCTGAGAAAACATTGGACCCCTGCTCCTCAACTTTTTGAAATGCCTATAAGTCTATTCAACACTGGTCTGACCAATCCTAATCTGTGCTTCACAATTGTTTTGACCACGAGGACTAGGATATGTTCTGAGTAGCCTCTGAGAATAGCATTGATGAATACACGGATACATTGACTGAGTTTATCAGAAAATGTATAGGAGATGTTGTTCCCACTGTGACTATTAGAATCCAAACCATGGATAGACGGCAGCATTTGCATAAAACTGAAAGTGCGAACCACCTCATTTAACCATGACTAGGAATGTGGTTGAATACAAACAGTGTAGTTATTCCCTCCGTAAGGCAATCAAAATAGGCATAACATCAGTACAGAGACAAAGGGTCTACAGACAGTCACATACACCAAAGGGAAAATGAGCCACGTCGCGGACACCGATGTTTTGCTTCCAGATAATCGAAACATATTTTTCGCCCGCTTTGAGGATAACACAGTGCCACCGACATGGCCTGCTATCAAGGACTGTGGGCTCTCCTTCTCCGTGGCCGATGTGAGTAAGACATTTAAGCATGTTAACCCTCGCAAAGCTGCCAGTCCAGACGGCATACCAAGCCGCGTCCTCAGAGCATGCGCAGACCAGCTGGCTGGAGTGGTAACTGAGCTAAATGACTACGGCCCCGTACCACTCACTTCTGTCATCATGAAGTGCTTTGAGAGACTAGTCAAGGATCACCTCTACCTTACCTGACACTCTAGACCCACTTCAATTTGCTCAGCACCCCAATAGATCCACAGACGATGCAATCACCATAGCACTGCACACTGCCCTATCCCATCTGGACAAGAGGAATGTGAGAACGCTGCTAATTGACGATAGCTCAGCATTCAACATCATACTACCCTCCAAGCTCATCGTTAAACTCAGGCCCTGGGTCTGAACCCCGAAACAACACCTCCACTTCGCTGATCCTCAATACAGGGACCCCACAAGGGTGCGTGCTCAGCCCCTTTCCTGTACTCCCTGATCACCCATGACTGCGTGGCTACGCTCGCCTCCAACTCAATCATCTCTCTCTCTGTCTCTTTGTCTTCCCTCTCTCTCCATGACCAGAATAATCTATTTTGCTCTGTTGAGTGGTCGTGTGGCCTTCCAAGCAGAAACCAAAGGGAGAACTGAGGAAATGAGCACTGGTCTCACCAGCCGAGGCCTCAGGGTCTGCCATCTGCCACTCACAACAAACACTAACGAACACACACACACACACACACACACACACACACACACACACACACACACACACACACACAAACGCACGCACACATACACACACGCAGTGCCCACACTCGTAACATATGTAGCCAGGCCCTGGGTAACAGGAGAGTGGTGAAGGAGCACATTTGTACTCCGACAGAGTGAGAGGAGAATACAGGAGGAGGAGAGGAAAGGAGGGGAGGAAAGGAGGAGAGGAAAGGAGGGGAGGAAAGGAGGAGAGGAAAGGAGGAGAGGAAAGGAGGAGAGGAAAGGAGGGTAGGAATCCTGAAGGACAGCTAACAGTCCTCCAGGATTAGAAGCCATCACCAGCCTGACCACCAGGCCAGCACCAGGCCTGACCACCAGGCCAGCACCAGACCTGACCACCAGGCCATCACCAGCCTGACCACCAGGCCATCACCAGCCTGACCACCAGGCCAGCACCAGCCTGACCACCAGGCCAGCATCCAGCCTGACCACCAGGCCAGCACCAGCCTGACCACCAGGCCATCACCAGCCTGACCACCAGGCCAGCACCAGGCCTGATCACCAGGCCAGCACCAGGCCTGACCACCAGGCCAGCACCAGCCTGACCACCAGGCCAGCAACCAGGCCTGACCACCAGGCCAGCACCAGGCCTGACCACCAGGCCAGCACCAGGCCTGACCACCAGGCCTGACCACCAGGCCTGACCACCAGGCCAGCACCAGGCCTGACCACCAGGTCTGACCACCAGGCCAGCAACCAGGCCTGACCACCAGGCCAGCACCAGGCCTGACCACCAGGCCAGCAACCAGGCCTGACCACCAGGCCAGCACCAGGCCTGACCACCAGGCCAGCACCAGGCCTGACCACCAGGCCAGCACTAGGCCTGACCACCAGGCCAGCAACAGGCCTGACCACCAGGCCATCACCAGCCTGACCACCAGGCCAGCACCAGGCCACCAAGTTGGGCACAGAAAGAGGGCTAATGGGGCCTGCAGTGAGACGGAGGGATGGACAGAGGGAGGGAGGGAGGGAGGGAGGGAGGGGGACTTGGCACTTATACACTCTTTCTCTCTTGCCCTCTCTTTCTCTCGCCTTCTCAGTCGGTGAAAACATGCCTCAAGGCGTCCTCTCTTCCGCCACAGAGGAGTGCCTCTTTTATCCCTCGATCCACCCCTCTCTCTCCTCCTAACGAGAAATGTCTCTGTGTGTATGTGTGTGTCTGTGTGTGTGTGTGTGTGTGTGTGGGGGGGTGCACATGTGTGTGTGTGCGAAGTCTGGAGAGTCTGGTGACAGCATTGGACACATTTGTTTGAATAACAAAAGGAATATTCATGGGCTGTTAAATATTAAATAAATATTCTGGTTCATGAAGCTATCTATGGCTTTTATTAGTGGGTTCAATCTGTTCCATCCAGGTAGCACAACAGTGTAAGACTGTAAGTCACTCTGAGCGTCTGCTAATTGACTACAATATCAAATGTAAGTGTGTGTGTGTGTGTGTGTGTGTGTGTGTGTGTGTGTGTGTGTGTGTGTGTGTGTGTGTGTGTGTGTGTGTGTGTGTGTGTGTGTGTGTGTGTGTGTGTGTGTGTGTGTGTGTGTGTGTGGGTGCGTCTCATGGAACACTAAATAAATCATCCTAACCTTTCCCCTAACCTTTCCCCCCCCCCTCCCTGACCTTACAAGACACATTAAAGACCTCTTTCTTCTCCTTCATTCCTGTCTCCTTCCATCCCTGCACCCCTCTGCACCCTCCTTCCATCCCTCCCACCAGGCAGACCTGGTCCTTTCTTTATGTCTCTGATCTCTAAAGATCTTTTAAGATCTACTGGTTCAAACAGAAGAACTCAGCATGCCCAGTGTGTGTGTGTGTGTGTGTGTGTGTGTGTGTGTGTGTGTGTGTGTGAGTGTGTGTGTGTGTGTGTAACAGTATAACTTTAGACCGTCCCCTCGCCCATACCCGGGCGCGAACCAGGGACCCTCTGCACACATCAACAACAGTCACCCATGAAGCATCGTTACCCATCGCTCCACAAAAGCTGTGGCCCTGATAATCTCTAGATGTGTGGAACACCTAGCCACCTAGGAGTACAGCAGAATAAAGTCTGATGCAATGGGGCTGGAGATAAGACTGGGAATGTTCTAGGGCTGGTGATAAGACTGGGAATGGACAGGGGCTGGAGATAAGACTGGGAATGGACAGGGGCTGGAGATAAGACTGGGAATGTTCTAGGGCTGGTGATAAGACTGGGAATGGACAGGGGCTGGAGATAAGACTGGGAATGAACAGGCGCTGGAGATAAGACGGGGAATGGTCTGGGGCTGGAGATAAGACTGGGAATGTTCTAGGGCTGGAGATAAGACTGGGAATGGACAGGGGCTGGAGATAAGACGGGGAATGGAAAGGGTCTGGAGATAAGACTGGGAATGGTCTGGGGCTGGAGATAAGACTGGGAAAGTACTGGTGCTGGAGATTAGACTGGGAATGGACAGGCGCTGGAGATAAGAATGGGAATGGTCTGGGGCTGGAGATAAGACTGGGAATGGACAGGGGCTGGAGATAAGACTGGGAAAGTACTCAGGCTGGAGATAAGACTGGGAAAGTACTCAGGCTGGAGATAAGACTGGGTATGTTCTGGGGCTGGAGATTAGACTGGGTATGATCTGGGGCTGGAGATTAGACTGGGAATGTTCTGGGGCTGGATATAAGACTGGGTATGGACTCGGGCTGGAGATAAGACTGTCAATGTTCTGGGGCTGAATATAAGACTGGGAATGGACAGGGGCTGGAGATAAGACTGGGAATGGACAGGCGCTGGAGATAAGACGGGGAATGGTCTGGGGCTGGAGATAAGACTGGGAATGTTCTAGGGCTGGAGATAAGACTGGGAATGTTCTGGGGCTGGAGATAATACTGGGAATGTTCTGGGGCTGGAGATAAGACTGGGAATGTTCTGGGGCTGGAGATAAGACTGGGAATGGACAGGGGCTGGAGATAAGACTGGGAATGGACAGGCGCTGGAGATAAGACGGGGAATGGTCTGGGGCTGGAGATAAGACTGGGAATGTTCTAGGGCTGGAGATAAGACTGGGAAAGTACTGGGGCTGGAGATTAGACAGGGAATGGTCTGGGGCTGGAGATAAGACTGGGAAAGTACTGGGGCTGGAGATTAGACTGGGAATGGACAGGGGCTGGAGATTAGACTGGGAATGGTCTGGGGCTGGAGATAAGACTGGGAATGGACTCGGGCTGGAGATAAGACTGGGAAAGTACTCAGGCTGGAGATAAGTCTCGGTATGTTCTGGGGCTGGAGATTAGACTGGGTATGATCTGGGGCTGGAGATTAGACTGGGAATGTTCTGGGGCTGGATATAAGACTGGGTATGGACTCGGGCTGGAGATAAGACTGTCAATGTTCTGGGGCTGGAGATAAGACTGGGAATGTTCTGGGGCTGGAGATAAGACTGGGAATGTTCTGGGGCTGGATATAAGACTGGGAATGTTCTGGGGCTGGAGATAAGACTGGGAATATTCTGGGGCTGGAGATAAGACTGGGAATGTTCTGGGGCTGGAGATAAGACTGGGAATGTTCTGGGGCTGGAGATAAGACTGGGAATGTTCTGGGGCTGGAGATAAGACTGGGAATGTTCTGGGGCTGGAGATAAGACTGGGAATGTTCTGGGGCTGGAGATAAGACTGGGAATGTTCTGGGGCTGGAGATAAGACTGGGAATGTTCTGGGGCTGGAGATAAGACTGGGAATGTTCTGGGGCTGGAGATAAGACTGTGAATGTTCTGGGGCTGGAGATACGACTGGGAATGTTCTGGGGCTGGAGATAAGACTGGGAATGTTCTGGGGCTGGAGATAAGACTGGGAATGTTCTAGGGCTGGAGATAAGACTGGGAATGTTCTGGGGCTGGAGATAAGACTGGGAATGTTCTAGGGCTGGAGATAAGACTGGGAATGTTCTGGGGCTGGAGATAAGACTGCCAATGTTCTGGGGCTGGAGATAAGACTGGGAATGTTATGGGGCTGGAGATAAGACTGGGAATGTTCTGGGGCTGGAGATAAGACTGGGAATGTTCTGGGGCTGGAGATAAGACTGCCAATGTTCTGGGGCTGGAGATAAGACTGGGAATGTTCTGGGGCTGGAGATAAGACTGGGAATGTTCTGGGGCTGGAGATAAGACTGGGAATGTTCTGGGGCTGGAGTTAAGACTGTGAATGGGGAGAAGGTCTCAATCCAAATACACTAATCTGTGAACAGCAGTTAGGAACAAACAAACTGATGTGTTCCACATTGGAGAAAGAGAGAGAAAGAGAATAATTGATTTTTGATGGTTGTGTGGTCTTTGTGATCTGTGTTTAAGTCTGAGACTGAAAGAGAAGGTCAACCATGTGTCTGTGTTTTATTCTTAGTGATGGCCTAGTTCTGACAGAACTCCCCAAGCAACGACCAGAGAAATGGATCCATCCAACCATCCACTTGGAGAGCAGAGAAAGACAAGGCCGCAGAGAGGAGAGGATGGAGGGGAAAGAAAGGATGGAGAGTAGACAGAGAATGCCGGTAGAGAGAGTGTGACAGAGAAGAGAGGATGGAACAGTGTGAAAGGAAGGAGAAACGCTGGATGGACCTATGAGAGAAAGGAAAGGCCACTGCCCACTCTCCTCCTCCTCTCCTCTTCTCTCCTCTCATCTCCTCTGCTTTCCTCCTCCTCTCTTCTCCTCTCCTTCTCCTACTTTCCTCCTCTCCGCTCCTCTCCTCTCCTCTCCTCTCCTCCTCCTCTCTTCTCCTCTCCTTCTCCTACTTTCCTCTTCTCCTCCTCAAGTCCTCCTCTCCTCCTTCCCTCCTTCTCCTTTCCTTCTCCCCTTCCCTTCTCTTCTCCTCCGCCCATCATCCTCACCTCTCCTCCTCCTTCCGTCCTTTCCTCCCATCCTCTCTTCCTCTCCTCCTCCTCCTTTCCTTCTCCCTTCCTCTCCTCCTCCCCTCCTCCTCCTCCCCTCCTCCTTCCTTTCTCCACTCCTCCTCCTTTCCTCCTACTCTCCTCCCCTCCTCCTCCGCCCCCCTCCTCCTTCCTTTCTCCCCTCCTCCTCCTTTCCTCCTACTATCCTCCCCTCTCCTCCTCCTTTCCTCCTCTCCTCATTCTCCTCTCCTAATCTCCCCCTCCCCTCTTCCTCCTCATCTCCTCCTCCTCCTCCTCCCCCTCCTCCTCCTCTCCTCTCATCCTCCCTGGTGAGTGTGCTAGTGTATTTATTGTGCTTTAGATCCATGTTCTTTCATTTAGATACAAAGACACAGAGCTGAGAGCGTGGCTGGCACCTGGAATGCTACAGGCCTGGCAATAGAGACGAGTTTTCAGTAAGAGAAGGTGACTGCCTCCTCCTCTCCTCCTCCCTTGATGGAGGAAGTTGATGGTATATATCTTCACAACTCTCTTTCTTTAATTCTTACTCTTTCCACACACAAAGGCACATACTGTAGTGTGCCTGGCACCTGGGAGAGTGTACACTTAGGAGTTGGCACTAGAGATGAGTGCACTATAGCTCACCTGCTTGGCAGGAAAGGCCGGCAGGATGGGGAACTGTCTCCAGTGTCTGTCTCTCAGTGCGGTGTCCTACTTAACAATGATGCACACACACACACACGCACACACGCACACACACGCACACATGCACGCACGCACACACGCACAAACACACACACACACACGCACACACACGCAAACACGCACACACGCACACACGCAAACAAACACACGCACACACAGACGTACACACACACACACAAACACACAAACACTTATAGTACAAAATAAAGCAAACAAAACTCGTAAGAAAACAGTTGACATAGACACCAACACACGCACTTCTACAAAGGCGCTGCTTCTCCCTGCGCTGCAATTAAGTTTAAAAAGAAACTAATGAAAATAATTAAACAGCCTTACAATCACAGTAGTGGTGGAGATGGAAGAGGAACAGTAGTGGTGGGGATGGAAGAGGAACAGTAGTGGTGGGGATGGAAGAGGAACAGTAGTGGTGGGGATGGAAGAGGAACAGTAGTGGTGGGGATGGAAGAGGAACAGTAGTGGTGGGGATGGAAGAGGAGAGGAACAGTAGTGGTGGGGATGGAAGAGGAGAAGAACAGTAGTGGTGGGGATGGAAGAGAAGAGGAACAGTAGTGGTGGGGATGGAAGAGGAGAGGAACAGTAGTGGTGGGGATGGAAGAGGAACAGTAGTGGTGGGGATGGAAGAGAAGAGGAACAGTAGTGGTGGGGATGGAAGAGGATCAGTAGTGGTGGGGATGGAAGAGAAGAGGAACAGTAGTGGTGGGGATGGAAGAGGATCAGTAGTGGTGGGGATGGAAGAGGAGAGGAACAGTAGTGGTGGGGATGGAAGAGGAGAAGAACAGTAGTGGTGGGGATGGAAGAGAAGAAGAACAGTAGTGGTGGGGAAGGAAGAGGAGAGGAACAGTAGTGGTGGGGATGGAAGAGGAGAAGAACAGTAGTGGTGGGGATGGAAGAGAAGAGGAACAGTAGTGGTGGGGATGGAAGAGGAGAGGAACAGTAGTGGTGGGGATGGAAGAGGAACAGTAGTGGTGGGGATGGAGGAGAAGAGGAACAGTAGTGGTGGGGATGGAAGAGGATCAGTAGTGGTGGGGATGGAAGAGAAGAGGAACAGTAGTGGTTGGGATGGAAGAGGATCAGTAGTGGTGGGGATGGAAGAGGAGAGGAACAGTAGTGGTGGGGATGGAAGAGGAGAAGAACAGTAGTGGTGGGGATGGAAGAGGAGAGGATCAGTAGTGGTGGGGATGGAAGAGGAGAGGAACAGTAGTGGTGGAGATGGAAGAGGAACAGTAGTGGTGGGGATGGAAGAGGAACAGTAGTGGTGGGGATGGAAGAGGAACAGTAGTGGTGGGGATGGAAGAGGAACAGTAGTGGTGGTGATGGAAGAGGAACAGTAGTGGTGGGGATGGAAGAGGAACAGTAGTGGTGGGGATGGAAGAGGAACTGTAGTGGTGGGGATGGAAGAGGAACAGTAGTGGTGGGGATGGAAGAGGAGAAGAACAGTAGTGGTGGGGATGGAAGAGAAGAGGAACAGTAGTGGTGGGGATGGAAGAGGAGAGGAACAGTAGTGGTGGGGATGGAAGAGGAACAGTAGTGGTGGGGATGGAGGAGAAGAGGAACAGTAGTGGTGGGGATGGAAGAGGATCAGTAGTGGTGGGGATGGAAGAGAAGAGGAACAGTAGTGGTTGGGATGGAAGAGGATCAGTAGTGGTGGGGATGGAAGAGGAGGGGAACAGTAGTGGTGGGGATGGAAGAGGAGAAGAACAGTAGTGGTGGGGATGGAAGAGAAGAAGAACAGTAGTGGTGGGGATGGAAGAGGAGAGGAACAGTAGTGGTGGGGATGGAAGAGGAGAAGAACAGTAGTGGTGGGGATGGAAGAGGAGAGGATCAGTAGTGGTGGGGATGGAAGAGGAGAGGAACAGTAGTGGTGGGGATGGAAGAGGAGAGGAACAGTAGTGGTGGGGATGGAAGAGGAGAGGAACAGTAGTGGTGGGGATGGAAGAGGAACAGTAGTGGTGGGGATGGAAGAGGAGAGGAACAGTAGTGGTGGGGGTGGAAGAGGAGAGGAACAGTAGTGGTGGGGATGGAAGAGGAAAAGAACTGTAGTGGTGGGGGTGGAAGAGGAGAGGAACAGTAGTGGTGGGGGTGGAAGAGGAGAGGAACTGTAGTGGTGGGGATGGAAGAGGAGAGGAACAGTAGTGGTGGGGATGGAAGAGGAACAGTAGTGGTGGGGATGGAAGAGGAACAGTAGTGGTGGGGATGGAAGAGGAACAGTAGTGGTGGGGATGGATGAGGAACAGTAGTGGTGGGGATGGAAGTGGAACAGTAGTGGTGGGGATGGAAGAGGAGAGGAACAGTAGTGGTGGGGATGGAAGAGGAGAGGAACAGTAGTGGTGGAGATGGAAGAGGAACAGTAGTGGTGGGGATGGAAGAGGAGAGGAACAGTAGTGGTGGGGATGGAAGAGGAACAGTAGTGGTGGGGATGGAAGGGGAGAGGAACAGTAGTGGTGGAGATGGAAGAGGAACAGTAGTGGTGGGGATGGAAGAGGAGAGGAACAGTAGTGGTGGGGATGGAAGAGGAACAGTAGTGGTGGGGATGGAAGAGGAGAGGAACAGTAGTGGTGGAGATGGAAGAGGAACAGTAGTGGTGGGGATGGAAGAGGAGAGGAACAGTAGTGGTGGGGATGGAAGAGGAACAGTAGTGGTGGGGATGGAAGGGGAGAGGAACAGTAGTGGTGGGGATGGAAGAGGAACAGTAGTGGTGGGGGTGGAAGAGGAACAGTAGTGGTGGGGGTGGAAGAGGAGAGGAACAGTAGTGGTGGGGATGGAAGAGGAACAGTAGTGGTGGGGATGGAAGAGGAGAGGAACAGTAGTGGTGGGGATGGAAGAGAGACAGTAGTGTTGGGGGTGGAAGTGGAACAGTAGTGGTGGGGGTGGAAGAGGAGAGGAACAGTAGTGGTGGGGATGGAAGAGGAACAGTAGTGGTGGGGATGGAAGAGGAACAGTAGTGGTGGGGATGGAAGAGGAACAGTAGTAGTTGGGGTGGAAGAGGAACAGTAGCGGTGGGGATGGAAGCGGACAGGAACTGTAGTGGTGGGGATGGAAGAGGAACAGTAGTGGTGGGGATGGAAGAGGAGAGGAACAGTAGTGGTGGGGATGGAAGAGGATCAGTAGTGGTGGGGATGGAAGAGGAGAGGCACAGTAGTGGTGGGGGTGGAAGAGGAGAGGAACAGTAGTAGTGGGGATGGAAGAGGAACAGTAGTGGTGGGGATGGAAGAGGAACAGTAGTGGTGGGGATGGAAGAGGGACAGTAGTGTTGGGGATGGAAGAGGAGAGGAACAGTAGTGGTGGGGATGGAAGAGGAACAGTAGTGGTGGGGATGGAAGAGGAGAGGAACAGTAGTGGTGGGGGTGGAAGAGGAGAGGAACAGTAGTGGTGGGGATGGAAGAGGAAAAGAACTGTAGTGGTGGGGGTGGAAGAGGAGAGGAACAGTAGTGGTGGGGGTGGAAGAGGAGAGGAACTGTAGTGGTGGGGATGGAAGAGGAGAGGAACAGTAGTGGTGGGGATGGAAGAGGAACAGTAGTGGTGGGGATGGAAGAGGAACAGTAGTGGTGGGGATGGAAGAGGAACAGTAGTGGTGGGGATGGATGAGGAACAGTAGTGGTGGGGATGGAAGTGGAACAGTAGTGGTGGGGATGGAAGAGGAGAGGAACAGTAGTGGTGGGGATGGAAGAGGAGAGGAACAGTAGTGGTGGAGATGGAAGAGGAACAGTAGTGGTGGGGATGGAAGAGGAGAGGAACAGTAGTGGTGGGGATGGAAGAGGAACAGTAGTGGTGGGGATGGAAGGGGAGAGGAACAGTAGTGGTGGAGATGGAAGAGGAACAGTAGTGGTGGGGATGGAAGAGGAGAGGAACAGTAGTGGTGGGGATGGAAGAGGAACAGTAGTGGTGGGGATGGAAGAGGAGAGGAACAGTAGTGGTGGAGATGGAAGAGGAACAGTAGTGGTGGGGATGGAAGAGGAGAGGAACAGTAGTGGTGGGGATGGAAGAGGAACAGTAGTGGTGGGGATGGAAGGGGAGAGGAACAGTAGTGGTGGGGATGGAAGAGGAACAGTAGTGGTGGGGGTGGAAGAGGAACAGTAGTGGTGGGGGTGGAAGAGGAGAGGAACAGTAGTGGTGGGGATGGAAGAGGAACAGTAGTGGTGGGGATGGAAGAGGAGAGGAACAGTAGTGGTGGGGATGGAAGAGAGACAGTAGTGTTGGGGGTGGAAGTGGAACAGTAGTGGTGGGGGTGGAAGAGGAGAGGAACAGTAGTGGTGGGGATGGAAGAGGAACAGTAGTGGTGGGGATGGAAGAGGAACAGTAGTGGTGGGGATGGAAGAGGAACAGTAGTAGTTGGGGTGGAAGAGGAACAGTAGCGGTGGGGATGGAAGCGGACAGGAACTGTAGTGGTGGGGATGGAAGAGGAACAGTAGTGGTGGGGATGGAAGAGGAGAGGAACAGTAGTGGTGGGGATGGAAGAGGATCAGTAGTGGTGGGGATGGAAGAGGAGAGGCACAGTAGTGGTGGGGGTGGAAGAGGAGAGGAACAGTAGTAGTGGGGATGGAAGAGGAACAGTAGTGGTGGGGATGGAAGAGGAACAGTAGTGGTGGGGATGGAAGAGGGACAGTAGTGTTGTGGATGGAAGAGGAGAGGAACAGTAGTGGTGGGGATGGAAGAGGAGAGAAACAGTAGTGGTAGGGATGGAAGAGGAGAGGAACAGTAGTGGTGGAGATGGAAGAGTAGAGGAACAGTAGTGGTGGGGATGGAAGAGGAGAGGAACAGTAGTGGTAGGGATGGAAGAGGAGAGGAACAGTAGTGGTGGGGGTGGAAGAGGAGAGGAACTGTAGTGGTGGGGATGGAAGAGGAACAGTAGTGGTGGGGATGGAAGAGGAACAGTAGTGGTGGGGATGGAAGAGGAGAGGAACAGTAGTGGTGGAGATGGAAGAGGAGAGGAACAGTAGTGTTGGGGGTGGAAGAGGAACAGTAGTAGTGGGGATGGAAGAGGAGAGGAACAGTAGTGGTTGGGATGGAAGAGGAACAGTAGTAGTGGGGATGGAAGAGGAGAGGAACAGTAGTGGTTGGGATGGAAGAGGAACAGTAGTGGTGGGGATGGAAGAGGAGAGGAACAGTAGTGGTGGGGATGGAAGAGGAGAGGAACAGTAGTGGTGGAGATGGAAGAGGAGAGGAACAGTAGTGTTGGGGGTGGAAGAGGAACAGTAGTAGTGGGGATGGAAGAGGAGAGGAACAGTAGTGGTAGAGATGGAAGAGGAGAGGAACAGTAGTGTTGGGGGTGGAAGAGGAACAGTAGTAGTGGGGATGGAAGAGGAGAGGAACAGTAGTGGTTGGGATGGAAGAGGAACAGTAGTAGTGGGGATGGAAGAGGAGAGGAACAGTAGTGGTTGGGATGGAAGAGGAACAGTAGTGGTGGGGATGGAAGAGGAGAGGAACAGTAGTGGTGGGGATCGAAGAGGAGAGGAACAGTAGTGGTGGGGGTGGAATAGGAACAGTAGTGGTGGGGATGGAAGAGGAGAGGAACAGTAGTGGTGGCGATGGAAGAGGAACAGTAGTGGTGAGGATTGAAGAGGAGAGGAACAGTAGTGGTGGGGATGGAAGAGGAGAGGAACAGTAGTGGTGGGGATGGAAGAGGAACAGTAGTGGTGGGGATGGAAGAGGAACAGTAGTGGTGGGGATGGAAGAGGAGAGGAACAGTAGTGGTGGGGATGGAAGAGGAGAAGAACAGTAGTGGTGGGGATGGAAGAGGAACAGTAGTGGTGGGGATGGAAGAGGAACAGTAGTGGTAGGGATGGAAGAGGAGAGGAACAGTAGTGCTGGGGATCGAAGAGGAGAGGAACAGTAGTGGTGGGGATGGAAGAGGAGAGGAACAGTAGTGGTGGGGATGGAAGAGGAACAGTAGTGGTGGGGATGGAAGAGGAACAGTAGTGGTGAGGATGGAAGAGGAGAGGAACAGTAGTGGTGGAGATGGAAGAGGAGAGGAACAGTAGTGGTGGGGATGGAAGAGGGGAGGAACAGTAGTGGTGGGGATGGAAGAGGGGAGGAACAGTAGTGGTGGGGATGGAAGAGGGGAGGAACAGTAGTGGTGGGGATGGAAGAGGAGAGGAACAGTAGTGGTGGAGATGGAAGAGGAGAGGAACAGTAGTGGTGGGGATGGAAGAGGAGAGGAACAGTAGTGGTGGGGATGGAAGAGGGGAGGAACAGTAGTGGTTGGGATGGAAGAGGGGAGGAACAGTAGTGGTGGGGATGGAAGAGGTGAGGAACAGTAGTGGTGGAGATGGAAGAGGAGAGGAACAGTAGTGGTGGGGATGGAAGAGGGGAGGAACAGTAGTGGCGGGAATGGAAGAGGGGAGGAACAGTAGTGTTGGGGATGGAAGAGGAGAGGAAAAGTAGTGGCGGGGATGGAAGAGGGGAGGAACAGTAGTGGCGGGGATGGAAGAGGGGAGGAACAGTAGAGGTGGGGATGGAAGAGGAGAGGAACAGTAGTGGTGGGGATGGAAGAGGAGAGGAACAGAAATGGTGGGGATGGAAGAGGATCAGTAGTGGTGGGGGTGGAAGAGTAGAGGAACAGTAGTGGTGGGGATGGAAGAGGAGAAGAACAGTAGTGGTGGGGATGGAAGAGGAACAGTAGTGGTGGGGATGAAGAGGAACAGTAGTGGTAGGGATGGAAGAGGAGAGGAACAGTAGTGCTGGGGATCGAAGAGGAGAGGAACAGTAGTGGTGGGGATGGAAGAGGAGAGGAACAGTAGTGGTGGGGATGGAAGAGGAACAGTAGTGGTGGGGATGGAAGAGGGGAGGAACAGTAGTGGCGGGGATGGAAGAGGGGAGGAACAGTAGTGGCGGGGATGGAAGAGGGGAGGAACAGTAGTGTTGGGTATGGAAGAGGAGAGGAACAGTAGTGTTGGGGATGGAAGAGGAGAGGAACAGTAGTGGCAGGGATGGAAGAGGGGAGGAACAGTAGTGGCGGGGATGGAAGAGGGGAGGAACAGTAGTGTTGGGTATGGAAGAGGAGAGGAACAGTAGTGGCGGGGATGGAAGAGGGGAGGAACAGTAGTGGCGGGGATGGAAGAGGGGAGGAACAGTAGTGTTGGGGATGGAAGAGGAGAGGAACAGTAGTGGCAGGGATGGAAGAGGGGAGGAACAGTAGTGGCGGGGATGGAAGAGGGGAGGAACAGTAGTGTTGGGTATGGAAGAGGAGAGGAACAGTAGTGGTGGGGATGGAAGAGGGGAGGAACAGTAGTGTTGGGGATGGAAGAGGAGAGGAACAGTAGTGGCAGGGATGGAAGAGGGGAGGAACAGTAGTGGCGGGGATGGAAGAGGGGAGGAACAGTAGAGGTGGGGATGGAAGAGGAGAGGAACAGTAGTGGTGGGGATGGAAGAGGAGAGGAACAGAAATGGTGGGGATGGAAGAGGATCAGTAGAGGTGGGGGTGGAAGAGGAGAGGAACAGTAGTGGTGGGGATGGAAGAGGAACAGTAGTGGTGGGGATGGAAGAGGAGAGGAACAGTAGTGGTGGGGGTGGAAGAGGAACAGTAGTGGTGGGGATGGAAGAGGAGAGGAACAGTAGTGCTGGGGATGGAAGAGGGGAGGAACAGTAGTGGTGGGGGTGGAAGAGGAACAGTAGTGGTGGGGATGGAAGAGGAGAGGAACAGTAGTGGCGGGGATGGAAGAGGAGAGGAACAGTAGTGGTGGGGGTGGAAGAGGAGAGGAACAGTAGTGGTGGGGATGGAAGAGTAGAGGAACAGTAGTGGTTGGGATGGAAGAGGAACAGTAGTGGTGGCGATGGAAGAGGAACAGTGGTGGTGGTGGTGGAAGAGGAGAGGAACAGTAGTGGTGGGGATGGAAGAGGAACAGTAGTGGTGGGGTAGGAAGAGGAGAGGACCAGTAGTGGTGGGGATGGAAAAGAAGAGGAACAGTAGTGGTGGGGATGGAAGAGGAACAGTAGTGGTGGGGATGGAAGAGGAGAGGAACAGTAGTGGTGGGGATGGAAGAGGAGAAGAACAGTAGTGGTGGGGATGGAAGAGGAACAGTAGTGGTGGGGATGGAAGAGGAACAGTAGTGGTAGGGATGGAAGAGGAGAGGAACAGTAGTGCTGGGGATCGAAGAGGAGAGGAACAGTAGTGGTGGGGATGGAAGAGGAGAGGAACAGTAGTGGTGGGGATGGAAGAGGAACAGTAGTGGTGGGGATGGAAGAGGAGAGGAACAGTAGTGGTGGAGATGGAAGAGGAGAGGAACAGTAGTGGTGGGGATGGAAGAGGGGAGGAACAGTAGTGGTGGGGATGGAAGAGGAGAGGAACAGTAGTGGTGGAGATGGAAGAGGAGAGGAACAGTAGTGGTGGGGATGGAAGAGGGGAGGAACAGTAGTGGCGGGGATGGAAGAGGGGAGGAACAGTAGTGGCGGGGATGGAAGAGGGGAGGAACAGTAGTGTTGGGTATGGAAGAGGAGAGGAACAGTAGTGTTGGGGATGGAAGAGGAGAGGAACAGTAGTGGCAGGGATGGAAGAGGGGAGGAACAGTAGTGGCGGGGATGGAAGAGGGGAGGAACAGTAGTGTTGGGTATGGAAGAGGAGAGGAACAGTAGTGGCGGGGATGGAAGAGGGGAGGAACAGTAGTGGCGGGGATGGAAGAGGGGAGGAACAGTAGTGTTGGGGATGGAAGAGGAGAGGAACAGTAGTGGCAGGGATGGAAGAGGGGAGGAACAGTAGTGGCGGGGATGGAAGAGGGGAGGAACAGTAGTGTTGGGTATGGAAGAGGAGAGGAACAGTAGTGGTGGGGATGGAAGAGGGGAGGAACAGTAGTGTTGGGGATGGAAGAGGAGAGGAACAGTAGTGGCAGGGATGGAAGAGGGGAGGAACAGTAGTGGCGGGGATGGAAGAGGGGAGGAACAGTAGAGGTGGGGATGGAAGAGGAGAGGAACAGTAGTGGTGGGGATGGAAGAGGAGAGGAACAGAAATGGTGGGGATGGAAGAGGATCAGTAGAGGTGGGGGTGGAAGAGGAGAGGAACAGTAGTGGTGGGGATGGAAGAGGAACAGTAGTGGTGGGGATGGAAGAGGAGAGGAACAGTAGTGGTGGGGGTGGAAGAGGAACAGTAGTGGTGGGGATGGAAGAGGAGAGGAACAGTAGTGCTGGGGATGGAAGAGGGGAGGAACAGTAGCTGTGGGGGTGGAAGAGGAACAGTAGTGGTGGGGATGGAATAGGAGAGGAACAGTAGTGGCGGGGATGGAAGAGGAGAGGAACAGTAGTGGTGGGGGTGGAAGAGGAGAGGAACAGTAGTGGTGGGGATGGAAGAGTAGAGGAACAGTAGTGGTTGGGATGGAAGAGGAACAGTAGTGGTGGCGATGGAAGAGGAACAGTGGTGGTGGTGGTGGAAGAGGAGAGGAACAGTAGTGGTGGGGATGGAAGAGGAACAGTAGTGGTGGGGTAGGAAGAGGAGAGGACCAGTAGTGGTGGGGATGGAAAAGAAGAGGAACAGTAGTGGTGGGGATGGAAGAGGAACAGTAGTGGTGGGGATGGAAGAGGAGAGGAACAGTAGTGGTGGGGATGGAAGAGGAGAAGAACAGTAGTGGTGGGGATGGAAGAGGAACAGTAGTGGTGGGGATGGAAGAGGAACAGTAGTGGTAGGGATGGAAGAGGAGAGGAACAGTAGTGCTGGGGATCGAAGAGGAGAGGAACAGTAGTGGTGGGGATGGAAGAGGAGAGGAACAGTAGTGGTGGGGATGGAAGAGGAACAGTAGTGGTGGGGATGGAAGAGGAGAGGAACAGTAGTGGTGGAGATGGAAGAGGAGAGGAACAGTAGTGGTGGGGATGGAAGAGGGGAGGAACAGTAGTGGTGGGGATGGAAGAGGGGAGGAACAGTAGTGCTGGGGATGGAAGAGGAGAGGAACAGTAGTGGTGGAGATGGAAGAGGAGAGGAACAGTAGTGGTGGGGATGGAAGAGGGGAGGAACAGTAGTGGTGGGGATGGAAGAGGGGAGGAACAGTAGTGTTGGGGATGGAAGAGGAGAGGAACAGTAGTGGCGGGGATGGAAGAGGGGAGGAACAGTAGTGGCGGGGATGGAAGAGGGGAGGAACAGTAGTGGCGGGGATGGAAGAGGGGAGGAACAGTAGAGGTGGGGATGGAAGAGGAGAGGAACAGTAGTGGTGGGGATGGAAGAGGAGAGGAACAGAAATGGTGGGGATGGAAGAGGATCAGTAGTGGTGGGGGTGGAAGAGGAACAGTAGTGGTAGGGATGGAAGAGGAGAGGAACAGTAGTGCTGGGGATCGAAGAGGAGAGGAACAGTAGTGGTGGGGATGGAACAGGAGAGGAACAGTAGTGGTGGGGATGGAAGAGGAACAGTAGTGGTGGGGATTGAAGAGGAGAGGAACAGTAGTGGTGGGGATGGAAGAGGGGAGGAACAGTAGTGGTGGGGATGGAAGAGGAACAGTGGTGGTGGTGGTGGAAGAGGAGAGGAACAGTAGTGGTGGGGATGGAAGAGGAACAGTAGTGGTGGGGTAGGAAGAGGAACAGTAGTGGTGGGGATGGAAGAGGAACAGTAGTGGTGGGGATGGAAGAGGAGAGGAACAGTAGTGGTGGAGATGGAAGAGGAGAGGAACAATAGTGGTGAGGATGGAAGAGGGGAGGAACAGTAGTGGTGGGGATGGAAGAGGAGAGGAACAGTAGTGGTGGAGATGGAAGAGGAGAGGAACAGTAGTGGTGGGGATGGAAGAGGGGAGGAACAGTAGTGGTGGGGATGGAAGAGGGGAGGAACAGTAGTGTTGGGGATGGAAGAGGAGAGGAACAGTAGTTGCGGGGATGGAAGAGGGGAGGAACAGTAGTGGCGGGGATGGAAGAGGGGAGGAACAGTAGAGGTGGGGATGGAAGAGGAGAGGAACAGTAGTGGTGGGGATGGAAGAGGAGAGGAACAGAAATGGTGGGGATGGAAGAGGATCAGTAGTGGTGGGGGTGGAAGAGGAGAGGAACAGTAGTGGTGGGGATGGAAGAGGAGAAGAACAGTAGTGGTGGGGATGGAAGAGGAACAGTAGTGGTGGGAATGGAAGAGGAACAGTAGTGGTAGGGATGGAAGAGGAGAGGAACAGTAGTGCTGGGGATCGAAGAGGAGAGGAACAGTAGTGGTGGGGATGGAAGAGGAGAGGAACAGTAGTGGTGGGGATGGAAGAGGAACAGTAGTGGTGGGGATGGAAGAGGAACAGTAGTGGTGGGGATGGAAGAGGAGAGGAACAGTAGTGGTGGAGATGGAAGAGGAGAGGAACAGTAGTGGTGGGGATGGAAGAGGAACAGTAGTGGTGGGGATGGAAGAGGAACAGTAGTGGTGGGGATGGAAGAGGAGAGGAACAGTAGTGGTGGGGATGGAAGAGGGGAGGAACAGTAGTGGTGGGGATGGAAGAGGGGAGGAACAGTAGTGCTGGGGATGGAAGAGGAGAGGAACAGTAGTGGTGGAGATGGAAGAGGAGAGGAACAGTAGTGGTGGGGATGGAAGAGGGGAGGAACAGTAGTGGTGGGGATGGAAGAGGGGAGGAACAGTAGTGTTGGGGATGGAAGAGGAGAGGAACAGTAGTGGCGGGGATGGAAGAGGGGAGGAACAGTAGTGGCGGGGATGGAAGAGGGGAGGAACAGTAGAGGTGGGGATGGAAGAGGAGAGGAACAGTAGTGGTGGGGATGGAAGAGGAGAGGAACAGAAATGGTGGGGATGGAAGAGGATCAGTAGTGGTGGGGGTGGAAGAGGAGAAGAACAGTAGTGGTGGGATGGAAGAGGAACAGTAGTGGTGGGGATGGAAGAGGAACAGTAGTGGTAGGGATGGAAGAGGAGAGGAACAGTAGTGCTGGGGATCGAAGAGGAGAGGAACAGTAGTGGTGGGGATGGAACAGGAGAGGAACAGTAGTGGTGGGGATGGAAGAGGAACAGTAGTGGTGGGGATGGAAGAGGAGAGGAACAGTAGTGGTGGGGATGGAAGAGGAACAGTAGTGGTGGGGATGGAAGAGGAACAGTAGTGGTGGGGATGGAAGAGGAGAGGAACAGTAGTGGTGGAGATGGAAGAGGAGAGGAACAATAGTGGTGAGGATGGAAGAGGGGAGGAACAGTAGTGGTGGGGATGGAAGAGGAACAGTGGTGGTGGTGGTGGAAGAGGAGAGGAACAGTAGTGGTGGGGATGGAAGAGGAACAGTAGTGGTGGGGTAGGAAGAGGAACAGTAGTGGTGGGGATGGAAGAGGAACAGTAGTGGTGGGGATGGAAGAGGAGAGGAACAGTAGTGGTGGAGATGGAAGAGGAGAGGAACAATAGTGGTGAGGATGGAAGAGGGGAGGAACAGCAGTGGTGGGGATGGAAGAGGGGAGGAACAGTAGTGGTGGGGATGGAAGAGGAGAGGAACAGTAGTGGTGGAGATGGAAGAGGAGAGGAACAGTAGTGGTGGGGATGGAAGAGGGGAGGAACAGTAGTGGTGGGGATGGAAGAGGGGAGGAACAGTAGTGTTGGGGATGGAAGAGGAGAGGAACAGTAGTTGCGGGGATGGAAGAGGGGAGGAACAGTAGTGGCGGGGATGGAAGAGGGGAGGAACAGTAGAGGTGGGGATGGAAGAGGAGAGGAACAGTAGTGGTGGGGATGGAAGAGGAGAGGAACAGAAATGGTGGGGATGGAAGAGGATCAGTAGTGGTGGGGGTGGAAGAGGAGAGGAACAGTAGTGGTGGGGATGGAAGAGGAGAAGAACAGTAGTGGTGGGGATGGAAGAGGAACAGTAGTGGTGGGAATGGAAGAGGAACAGTAGTGGTAGGGATGGAAGAGGAGAGGAACAGTAGTGCTGGGGATCGAAGAGGAGAGGAACAGTAGTGGTGGGGATGGAAGAGGAGAGGAACAGTAGTGGTGGGGATGGAAGAGGAACAGTAGTGGTGGGGATGGAAGAGGAACAGTAGTGGTGGGGATGGAAGAGGAGAGGAACAGTAGTGGTGGAGATGGAAGAGGAGAGGAACAGTAGTGGTGGGGATGGAAGAGGGGAGGAACAGTAGTGGTGGGGATGGAAGAGGAGAGGAACAGTAGTGGTGGGGATGGAAGAGGGGAGGACCAGTAGTGTTGGGGATGGAAGAGGAACAGTAGTGGCGGGGATGGAAGAGGGGAGGAACAGTAGTGTTGGGTATGGAAGAGGAGAGGAACAGTAGTGGCGGGGATGGAAGAGGGGAGGAACAGTAGTGGTGGGGATGGAAGAGGGGAGGAAAAGTAGTGGTGGGGATGGAAGAGGAGAGGAACAGTAGTGGTGGAGATGGAAGAGGAGATGAACAGTAGTGGTGGGGATGGAAGAGGGGAGGACCAGTAGTGTTGGGGATGGAAGAGGAACAGTAGTGGCGGGGATGGAAGAGGGGAGGAACAGTAGTGTTGGGTATGGAAGAGGAGAGGAACAGTAGTGGCGGGGATGGAAGAGGGGAGGAACAGTAGTGGCGGGGATGGAAGAGGGGAGGAACAGTAGTGTTGGGGATGGAAGAGGAGAGGAACAGTAGTGGCGGGGATGGAAGAGGGGAGGAACAGTAGTGGCGGGGATGGAAGAGGGGAGGAACAGTAGAGGTGGGGATGGAAGAGGAGAGGAACAGTAGTGGTGGGGATGGAAGAGGAGAGGAACAGAAATGGTGGGGATGGAAGAGGATCAGTAGTGGTGGGGGTGGAAGAGGAGAGGAACAGTAGTGGTGGGGATGGAAGAGGAACAGTAGTGGTGGGGATGGAAGAGGAGAGGAACAGAAGTGGTGGGGATGGAAGAGGGGAGGACCAGTAGTGGTGGGGATGGAAGAGGAACAGTAGTGGTGGGGATGGAAGAGGAGAGGAACAGTAGTGGTGGGGATGGAAGAGGAACAGTAGTGGTGGGGATGGAAGAGGAGAGGAACAGTAGTGGTGGAGATGGAAGAGGAGAGGAACAGTAGTGGTGGGGATGGAAGAGGAGAGGAACAGTAGTGGTGGGGATGGAAGAGGATCAGTAGTGGTGGGGGTGGAAGAGGAGAGGAACAGTAGTGGTGGGGATGGAAGAGGAGAAGAACAGTAGTGGTGGGGATGGAAGAGGAACAGTAGTGGTGGGGGTGGAAGAGGAGAGGAACAGTAGTGGTGGGGGTGGAAGAGGAGAGGAACAGTAGTGGTGGGGATGGAAGAGGAGAGGAACAGTAGTGGTGGGGTTGGAAGAGGAGAGGAACAGTAGTGGTGGGGGTGGAAGAGGAGAGGAACAGTAGTGGTGGGGATGGAAGAGGAGAGGAACAGTAGTGGTGGGGATGGAAGAGGAACAGTAGTGGTGGGGGTGGAAGAGGAGAGGAACAGTAGTGGTGGGGGTGGAAGAGGAGAGGAACAGTAGTGGTGGGGATGGAAGAGGAGAGGAACAGTAGTGGTGGGGATGGAAGAGGAGAGGAACAGTAGTGGTGGGGATGGAAGAGGACAGGAACAGTAGTGGTGGGGATGGAAGAGGAACAGTAGTGGTGGGGGTGGAAGAGGAACAGTAGTGGTGGGGATGGAAGACGAGAGGAACAGTAGTGGTGGGGATGGAAGAGGAGAGGAACAGTAGAGGTTGGGATGGAAGATGAGAGGAACAGTAGTGGAGGGGGTGGAAGAGGAGAGGAACAGTAGAGGTGGGGATGGAAGAGGAGAGGAACAGTAGTGGAGGGGATGAAAGAGGAGAGGAACAGTAGTGGTGGGGATGGAAGAGGAGAGGAACAGTAGTGGTTGGGATGGAAGAGGAACAGTAGTGGTGGGGATGGAAGAGGAGAGGAACAGTAGTGGTGGGGATCGAAGAGGAGAGGAACAGTAGTGGTGGGGGTGGAAGAGGAACAGTAGTGGTGGGGATGGAAGAGGAGAGGAACAGTAGTGGTGGCGATGGAAGAGGAACAGTAGTGGTGGGGATGGAAGAGAAGAGGAACAGTAGTGGTGGGGATGGAAGAGGAGAGGAACAGTAGTGGTGGGGATGGAAGAGGAGAAGAACAGTAGTGGTGGGGATGGAAGAGGAACAGTAGTGGTGGGGATGGAAGAGGAACAGTAGTGGTAGGGATGGAAGAGGAGAGGAACAGTAGTGCTGGGGATCGAAGAGGAGAGGAACAGTAGTGGTGGGGATGGAAGAGGAGAGGAACAGTAGTGGTGGGGATGGAAGAGGAACAGTAGTGGTGGGGATGGAAGAGGAGAGGAACAGTAGTGGTGGGGATGGAAGAGGAACAGTAGTGGTGGGGATGGAAGAGGAACAGTAGTGGTGGGGATGGAAGAGGAGAGGAACAGTAGTGGTGGAGATGGAAGAGGAGAGGAACAGTAGTGGTGGGGATGGAAGAGGAACAGTAGTGGTGGGGATGGAAGAGGAACAGTAGTGGTGGGGATGGAAGAGGAGAGGAACAGTAGTGGTGGGTATGGAAGAGGAACAGTAGTGTATGGGATGGAAGAGGAGAGGAACAGTAGTGGCGGGGATGGAAGATGGGAGGAACAGTAGTGGCGGGGATGGAAGAGGGGAGGAACAGTAGAGGTGGGGATGGAAGAGGAGAGGAACAGTAGTGGTGGGGATGGAAGAGGAGAGGAACAGAAATGGTGGGGATGGAAGAGGATCAGTAGTGGTGGGGATGGAAGAGAAGAGGAACAGTAGTGGTGGGGATGGAAGAGGAGAGGAACAGTAGTGGTGGGGATGGAAGAGGAACAGTAGTGGTGGGGGTGGAAGAGGAACAGTAGTGGTGGGGATGGAAGAGGAACAATAGTGGTTGGGATGGAAGAGGAACAGTAGTGGTGGCGATGGAAGAGGAGAGGAACAGTAGTGGTGGGGATGGAAGAGGAGAGGAACAGTAGTGGTGGGGATGGAAGAGGAGAGGGACAGTAGTGGTGGGGATGGAAGAGGAACAGTAGTGGTGGGGGTGGAAGAGGAACAGTAGTGGTGGGGACTGAAGAGGAGTAGAACAGTAGTGGTGGGGATGGAAGAGGAACAGTAGTGGTGGGGATGGAAGAGGAACAGTAGTGGTAGGGATGGAAGAGGAGTGGAACAGTAGTGCTGGGGATCGAAGAGGAGAGGAACAGTAGTGGTGGGGATGGAAGAGGAGAGGAACAGTAGTGGTGGGGATGGAAGAGGAACAGTAGTGGTGGGGATGGAAGAGGAACAGCAGTGGTGGGGATGGAAGAGGAGAGGAACAGTAGTGGTGGGGATGGAAGAGGAGAAGAACAGTAGTGGTGGGGATGGAAGAGGAACAGTAGTGGTGGGGATGGAAGAGGAGAGGAACAGTAGTGGTGGGGATGGAAGAGGAGAGGAACAGTAGTGGTGGGGATGGAAGAGGAACAGTAGTGGTGGGGATGGAAGAGGAGAGGAACAGTAGTGGTGGGGATGGAAGAGGAGAGGAACAGTAGTGGTGGGGATGGAAGAGGAACAGTAGTGGTGGGGATGGAAGAGGAGAGGAACAGTAGTGGTGGGGATGGAAGAGGAGAAGAACAGTAGTGGTGGGGATGGAAGAGGAACAGTAGTGGTGGGGATGGAAGAGGAACAGTAGTGGTAGGGATGGAAGAGGAGTGGAACAGTAGTGCTGGGGATCGAAGAGGAGAGGAACAGTAGTGGTGGGGATGGAAGAGGAGAGGAACAGTAGTGGTGGGGATGGAAGAGGAAAAGTAGTGGTGGGGATGGAAGAGGAACAGTAGTGGTGGGGATGGAAGAGGAGAGGAACAGTAGTGGTGGGTATGGAAGAGGAACAGTAGTGTATGGGATGGAAGAGGAGAGGAACAGTAGTGGCGGGGATGGAAGATGGGAGGAACAGTAGTGGCGGGGATGGAAGAGGGGAGGAACAGTAGAGGTGGGGATGGAAGAGGAGAGGAACAGTAGTGGTTGGGATGGAAGAGGAACAGTAGTGGTGGGGATGGAAGAGGAGAGGAACAGTAGTGGTGGGGATCGAAGAGGAGAGGAACAGTAGTGGTGGGGGTGGAAGAGGAACAGTAGTGGTGGGGATGGAAGAGGAGAGGAACAGTAGTGGTGGCGATGGAAGAGGAACAGTAGTGGTGGGGATGGAAGAGGAGAGGAACAGTAGTGGTGGGGATGGAAGAGGAGAGGAACAGTAGTGGTGGGGATGGAAGAGGAGAAGAACAGTAGTGGTGGGGATGGAAGAGGAACAGTAGTGGTGGGGATGGAAGAGGAACAGTAGTGGTAGGGATGGAAGAGGAGAGGAACAGTAGTGCTGGGGATCGAAGAGGAGAGGAACAGTAGTGGTGGGGATGGAAGAGGAGAGGAACAGTAGTGGTGGGGATGGAAGAGGAACAGTAGTGGTGGGGATGGAAGAGGAGAGGAACAGTAGTGGTGGAGATGGAAGAGGAGAGGAACAGTAGTGGTGGGGATGGAAGAGGAACAGTAGTGGTGGGGATGGAAGAGGAACAGTAGTGGTGGGGATGGAAGAGGAGAGGAACAGTAGTGGTGGGGATGGAAGAGGAGAGGAACAGTAGTGGTGGGGTTGGAAGAGGAGAGGAACAGTAGTGGTGGGGGTGGAAGAGGAGAGGAACAGTAGTGGTGGGGATGGAAGAGGAGAGGAACAGTAGTGGTGGGGATGGAAGAGGAACAGTAGTGGTGGGGGTGGAAGAGGAGAGGAACAGTAGTGGTGGGGGTGGAAGAGGAGAGGAACAGTAGTGGTGGGGATGGAAGAGGAGAGGAACAGTAGTGGTGGGGATGGAAGAGGAGAGGAACAGTAGTGGTGGGGATGGAAGAGGACAGGAACAGTAGTGGTGGGGATGGAAGAGGAACAGTAGTGGTGGGGGTGGAAGAGGAACAGTAGTGGTGGGGATGGAAGACGAGAGGAACAGTAGTGGTGGGGATGGAAGAGGAGAGGAACAGTAGAGGTTGGGATGGAAGATGAGAGGAACAGTAGTGGAGGGGGTGGAAGAGGAGAGGAACAGTAGAGGTGGGGATGGAAGAGGAGAGGAACAGTAGTGGAGGGGATGAAAGAGGAGAGGAACAGTAGTGGTGGGGATGGAAGAGGAGAGGAACAGTAGTGGTTGGGATGGAAGAGGAACAGTAGTGGTGGGGATGGAAGAGGAGAGGAACAGTAGTGGTGGGGATCGAAGAGGAGAGGAACAGTAGTGGTGGGGGTGGAAGAGGAACAGTAGTGGTGGGGATGGAAGAGGAGAGGAACAGTAGTGGTGGCGATGGAAGAGGAACAGTAGTGGTGGGGATGGAAGAGGAGAGGAACAGTAGTGGTGGGGATGGAAGAGGAGAGGAACAGTAGTGGTGGGGATGGAAGAGGAGAAGAACAGTAGTGGTGGGGATGGAAGAGGAACAGTAGTGGTGGGGATGGAAGAGGAACAGTAGTGGTAGGGATGGAAGAGGAGAGGAACAGTAGTGCTGGGGATCGAAGAGGAGAGGAACAGTAGTGGTGGGGATGGAAGAGGAGAGGAACAGTAGTGGTGGGGATGGAAGAGGAACAGTAGTGGTGGGGATGGAAGAGGAGAGGAACAGTAGTGGTGGAGATGGAAGAGGAGAGGAACAGTAGTGGTGGGGATGGAAGAGGAACAGTAGTGGTGGGGATGGAAGAGGAACAGTAGTGGTGGGGATGGAAGAGGAGAGGAACAGTAGTGGTGGAGATGGAAGAGGAGAGGAACAGTAGTGGTGGGGATGGAAGAGGAACAGTAGTGGTGGGGATGGAAGAGGAACAGTAGTGGTGGGGATGGAAGAGGAGAGGAACAGTAGTGGTGGGTATGGAAGAGGAACAGTAGTGTATGGGATGGAAGAGGAGAGGAACAGTAGTGGCGGGGATGGAAGATGGGAGGAACAGTAGTGGCGGGGATGGAAGAGGGGAGGAACAGTAGAGGTGGGGATGGAAGAGGAGAGGAACAGTAGTGGTGGGGATGGAAGAGGAGAGGAACAGAAATGGTGGGGATGGAAGAGGATCAGTAGTGGTGGGGGTGGAAGAGGAGAGGAACAGTAGTGGTGGGGATGGAAGAGAAGAGGAACAGTAGTGGTGGGGATGGAAGAGGAGAGGAGCAGTAGTGGTGGGGATGGAAGAGGAACAGTAGTGGTGGGGGTGGAAGAGGAACAGTAGTGGTGGGGATGGAAGAGGAACAATAGTGGTTGGGATGGAAGAGGAACAGTAGTGGTGGCGATGGAAGAGGAGAGGAACAGTAGTGGTGGGGATGGAAGAGGAGAGGAACAGTAGTGGTGGGGATGGAAGAGGAGAGGGACAGTAGTGGTGGGGATGGAAGAGGAACAGTAGTGGTGGGGGTGGAAGAGGAACAGTAGTGGTGGGGACTGAAGAGGAGTAGAACAGTAGTGGTGGGGATGGAAGAGGAACAGTAGTGGTGGGGATGGAAGAGGAACAGTAGTGGTAGGGATGGAAGAGGAGTGGAACAGTAGTGCTGGGGATCGAAGAGGAGAGGAACAGTAGTGGTGGGGATGGAAGAGGAGAGGAACAGTAGTGGTGGGGATGGAAGAGGAACAGTAGTGGTGGGGATGGAAGAGGAACAGCAGTGGTGGGGATGGAAGAGGAGAGGAACAGTAGTGGTGGGGATGGAAGAGGAGAAGAACAGTAGTGGTGGGGATGGAAGAGGAACAGTAGTGGTGGGGATGGAAGAGGAGAGGAACAGTAGTGGTGGGGATGGAAGAGGAGAGGAACAGTAGTGGTGGGGATGGAAGAGGAACAGTAGTGGTGGGGATGGAAGAGGAGAGGAACAGTAGTGGTGGGGATGGAAGAGGAGAGGAACAGTAGTGGTGGGGATGGAAGAGGAACAGTAGTGGTGGGGATGGAAGAGGAGAGGAACAGTAGTGGTGGGGATGGAAGAGGAGAAGAACAGTAGTGGTGGGGATGGAAGAGGAACAGTAGTGGTGGGGATGGAAGAGGAACAGTAGTGGTAGGGATGGAAGAGGAGTGGAACAGTAGTGCTGGGGATCGAAGAGGAGAGGAACAGTAGTGGTGGGGATGGAAGAGGAAAAGTAGTGGTGGGGATGGAAGAGGAGAGGAACAGTAGTGGTGGAGATGGAAGAGGAGAGGAACAGTAGTGGTGGGGATGGAAGAGGAACAGTAGTGGTGGGGATGGAAGAGGAACAGTAGTGGTGGCGATGGAAGAGGAGAGGAACAGTAGTGGCGGGGATGGAAGAGGAGAGGAACAGTAGTGGTGGGGATGGAAGAGAAGAGGAACAGTAGTGGTGGGGATGGAAGAGGAGAGGAACAGTAGTGGTGGGGATGGAAGAGGAACAGTAGTGGTGGGGATGGAAGAGGAACAGTAGTGGTGGCGATGGAAGAGGAGAGGAACAGTAGTGGCGGGGATGGAAGAGGAGAGGAACAGTAGTGGTGGGGATGGAAGAGGAGAGGGACAGTAGTGGTGGGGATGGAAGAGGAACAGTAGTGGTGGGGGTGGAAGAGGAACAGTAGTGGTGGGGACTGAAGAGGAGTAGAACAGTAGTGGTGGGGATGGAAGAGGAACAGTAGTGGTGGGGATGGAAGAGGAACAGTAGTGGTAGGGATGGAAGAGGAGTGGAACAGTAGTGCTGGGGATCGAAGAGGAGAGGAACAGTAGTGGTGGGGATGGAAGAGGAGAGGAACAGTAGTGGTGGAGATGGAAGAGGAACAGTAGTGGTGGGGATGGAAGAGGAACAGCAGTGGTGGGGATGGAAGAGGAGAGGAACAGTAGTGGTGGAGATGGAAGAGGAGAGGAACAGTAGTGGTGGGGATGGAAGAGGAACAGTAGTGGTGGGGATGGAAGAGGAACAGTAGTGGTGGGGATGGAAGAGGAGAGGAACAGTAGTGGTGGGTATGGAAGAGGAACAGTAGTGTATGGGATGGAAGAGGAGAGGAACAGTAGTGGCGGGGATGGAAGATGGGAGGAACAGTAGTGGCGGGGATGGAAGAGGGGAGGAACAGTAGAGGTGGGGATGGAAGAGGAGAGGAACAGTAGTGGTGGGGATGGAAGAGGAGAGGAACAGAAATGGTGGGGATGGAAGAGGATCAGTAGTGGTGGGGGTGGAAGAGGAGAGGAACAGTAGTGGTGGGGATGGAAGAGAAGAGGAACAGTAGTGGTGGGGATGGAAGAGGAGAGGAACAGTAGTGGTGGGGATGGAAGAGGAACAGTAGTGGTGGGGGTGGAAGAGGAACAGTAGTGGTGGGGATGGAAGAGGAACAATAGTGGTTGGGATGGAAGAGGAACAGTAGTGGTGGCGATGGAAGAGGAGAGGAACAGTAGTGGCGGGGATGGAAGAGGAGAGGAACAGTAGTGGTGGGGATGGAAGAGGAGAGGGACAGTAGTGGTGGGGATGGAAGAGGAACAGTAGTGGTGGGGGTGGAAGAGGAACAGTAGTGGTGGGGACTGAAGAGGAGTAGAACAGTAGTGGTGGGGATGGAAGAGGAACAGTAGTGGTGGGGATGGAAGAGGAACAGTAGTGGTAGGGATGGAAGAGGAGTGGAACAGTAGTGCTGGGGATCGAAGAGGAGAGGAACAGTAGTGGTGGGGATGGAAGAGGAGAGGAACAGTAGTGGTGGGGATGGAAGAGGAACAGTAGTGGTGGGGATGGAAGAGGAACAGCAGTGGTGGGGATGGAAGAGGAGAGGAACAGTAGTGGTGGGGATGGAAGAGGAGAAGAACAGTAGTGGTGGGGATGGAAGAGGAACAGTAGTGGTGGGGATGGAAGAGGAGAGGAACAGTAGTGGTGGGGATGGAAGAGGAGAGGAACAGTAGTGGTGGGGATGGAAGAGGAGAGGAACAGTAGTGGTGGGGATGGAAGAGGAACAGTAGTGGTGGGGATGGAAGAGGAGAGGAACAGTAGTGGTGGGGATGGAAGAGGAGAAGAACAGTAGTGGTGGGGATGGAAGAGGAACAGTAGTGGTGGGGATGGAAGAGGAACAGTAGTGGTAGGGATGGAAGAGGAGTGGAACAGTAGTGCTGGGGATCGAAGAGGAGAGGAACAGTAGTGGTGGGGATGGAAGAGGAGAGGAACAGTAGTGGTGGGGATGGAAGAGGATCAGTAGTGGTGGGGGTGGAAGAGGAGAGGAACAGTAGTGGTGGAGATGGAAGAGGAGAGGAACAGTAGTGGTGGGGATGGAAGAGGAACAGTAGTGGTGGGGATGGAAGAGGAACAGTAGTGGTGGGGATGGAAGAGGAGAGGAACAGTAGTGGTGGAGATGGAAGAGGAGAGGAACAGTAGTGGTGGGGATGGAAGAGGAACAGTAGTGGTGGGGATGGAAGAGGAACAGTAGTGGTGTGGATGGAAGAGGAGAGGAACAGTAGTGGTGGGTATGGAAGAGGAACAGTAGTGTTGGGGATGGAAGAGGAGAGGAACAGTAGTGGCGGGGATGGAAGATGGGAGGAACAGTAGTGGTGGGGATGGAAGAGGGGAGGAACAGTAGAGGTGGGGATGGAAGAGGAGAGGAACAGTAGAGGTGAGGATGGAAGATGGGAGGAACAGTAGTGGCGGGGATGGAAGAGGGGAGGAACAGTAGAGGTGGGGATGGAAGAGGAGAGGAACAGTAGTGGCGGGGATGGAAGATGGGAGGAACAGTAGTGGCGGGGATGGAAGAGGGGAGGAACAGTAGAGGTGGGGATGGAAGAGGAGAGGAACAGTAGTGGTGGGGATGGAAGAGGAGAGGAACAGAAATGGTGGGGATGGAAGAGGATCAGTAGTGGTGGGGGTGGAAGAGGAGAGGAACAGTAGTGGTGGGGATGGAAGAGAAGAGGAACAGTAGTGGTGGGGATGGAAGAGGAGAGGAACAGTAGTGGTGGGGATGGAAGAGGAACAGTAGTGGTGGGGGTGGAAGAGGAACAGTAGTGGTGGGGATGGAAGAGGAACAATAGTGGTTGGGATGGAAGAGGAACAGTAGTGGTGGCGATGGAAGAGGAGAGGAACAGTAGTGGTGGGGATGGAAGAGGAGAGGAACAGTAGTGGTGGGGATGGAAGAGGAACAGTAGTGGTGGGGGTGGAAGAGGAACAGTAGTGGTGGGGACTGAAGAGGAGTAGAACAGTAGTGGTTGGGATGGAAGAGGAACAGTAGTGGTGGGGATGGAAGAGGAACAGTAGTGGTGGGGATGGAAGAGGAACAGTAGTGGTGGGGATGGAAGAGGAACAGTAGTGGTAGGGATGGAAGAGGAGAGGAACAGTAGTGCTGGGGATCGAAGAGGAGAGGAACAGTAGTGGTGGGGATGGAAGAGGAGAGGAACAGTAGTGGTGGGGATGGAAGAGGAACAGTAGTGGTGGGGGATGGAAGAGGAACAGTAGTGGTGGGGATGGAAGAGGAACAGTAGTGGTGGGGATGGAAGAGGAGAGGAACAGTAGTGGTGGAGATGGAAGAGGAGAGGGACAGTAGTGCTGGGGATCGAAGAGGAGAGGAACAGTAGTGGTGGGGATGGAAGAGGAACAGTAGTGGTGGGGATGGAAGAGGAACAGTAGTGGTGGGGATGGAAGAGGAGAGGAACAGTAGTGGTGGAGATGGAAGAGGAGAGGAACAGTAGTGGTGGGGATGGAAGAGGAACAGTAGTGGTGGGGATGGAAGAGGAACAATAGTGGTGGGGATGGAAGAGGAGAGGAACAGTAGTGGTGGGTATGGAAGAGGAACAGTAGTGTTGGGGATGGAAGAGGAGAGGAACAGTAGTGGTGGGGATGGAAGAGGAGAGGAACAGTAGTGGTAGGGATGGAAGAGGAGAGGAACAGCAGTGGTGGGGATGGAAGAGGAGAGGAACAGTAGTGGCGGGGATGGAAGAGGAGAGGAACAGTAGTGGTTGGGATGGAAGAGGAGAGGAACAGTAGTGGTGGGTATGGAAGAGGAACAGTAGTGTTGGGGATGGAAGAGGAGAGGAACAGTAGTGGTGGGGATGGAAGAGGAACAGTAGTGGCAGGGATGGAAGAGGGGAGGAACAGTAGTGGCGGGGATGGAAGAGGGGAGGAACAGTAGAGGTGGGGATGGAAGAGGAGAGGAACAGTAGTGGTGGGGATGGAAGAGGAGAGGAACAGAAATGGTGGGGATGGAAGAGGATCAGTAGTGGTGGGGGTGGAAGAGGAACAGTAGTGGTGGGGATGGAAGAGGAACAGTAGTGGTGGGGATGGAAGAGGAGAGGAACAGTAGTGGTGGAGATGGAAGAGGAACAGTAGTGGTTGGGATGGAAGAGGAACAGTGGTGGTGGTGGTGGAAGAGGAGCGGGACAGTAGTGGTTGGGATGGAAGAGGAACAGTAGTGGTGGGGATGGAAGTGGAGAGGAACAGTAGTGGTGGTGGTGGAAGAGGAGAGGAACAGTAGTAGTGGGGATGGAAGAGGAGAGGAACAGTAGTGGTGGGGATGGAAGAGGATCAGTAGTGGTGGGGATGGAAGAGGAACAGTAGTGGTTGGGATGGAAGAGGAACAGTAGTGGTGGGGATGGAAGAGGAGAGGAACAGTAGTGGTGGGGATGGAAGAGGAACAATAGTGGTGGGGATAGAAGAGGAGAGGAACAGTAGTGGTGGGGATGGAAGAGGAACAGTAGTGGTGGGGATGGAAGAGGAGAGGAACAGTAGTGGTGGGGATGGAAGAGGATCAGTAGTGGTGGGGATGGAAGAGGAGAGGAACAGTAGTGGTGGTGGAAGAGGAGAGGAACAGTAGTGGTGGAGATGGAAGAGGAGAGGAACAGTAGTGGTGGGGATGGAAGAGGAACAGTAGTGGTGGAGATGGAAGAGGAGAGGAACAGTAGTGGTGGGGATGGAAGAGGAACAGTAGTGGTGGGGATGGAAGAGGAGAGGAACAGTAGTGGTGGGGATGGAAGAGGAACAGTAGTGGTGGGGATGGAAGAGGAGAGGAACAGTAGTGGTGGGGATAGAAGAGGAGAGGAACAGTAGTACTGAGTGGTTTAAATCACTAAGGATTTGCGTTGATTGCTGTAAAACCTGTTAGTTCATATGCTTTAACACCGTGGTATACAGTGCCTTGCAGATATAAAACTGTATTTTGTTGTGAAGAATCAACAACAAGTGGGACACAATCATGAAGTGGAACGACATTTATTGGATATTTCAAACTTTTTTAACAAATCAAAAACTGAAAAATTGGGCGTGCAAAATTATTCAGTCCCTTTACTTTCAGTGCAGCAAACTCTCTCCAGAAGTTCAGTGAGGATCTCTGAATGATCCAATGTTGACCGAAATGACTAATGATGATAAATACAATCCACCTGTGTGTAATCAAGTCTCCGTATAAATGCACCTGCACTGTGATAGTCTCAGAGGTCCGTTAAAAGCGCAGAGAGCATCATGAAGAACAAGGAACACACCAGGCAGGTCCGAGATACTGTTGTGAAGAAGTTTAAAGCCGGATTTGAATACAAAAAGATTTCCCAAGCTTTAAACATCCCAAGGAGCACTGTGCAAGCGATAATATTGAAATGGAAGGAGTATCAGACCACTGCAAATCTACCAAGACCTGGCCGTCCCTCTAAACTTTCAGCTCATACAAGGAGAAGACTGATCAGAGATGCAGCCAAGAGGCCCATGATCACTCTGGATGAACTGCAGAGATCTACAGCTGAGGTGGGAGACTCTGTCCATAGGACAACAATCAGTCGTATATTGCACAAATCTGGCCTTTATGGAAGAGTGGCAAGAAGAAAGCCATTTCTTAAAGATATCCATAAAAAGTGTTGTTTAAAGTTTGCCACAAGCCACCTGGGAGACACACCAAACATGTGGAAGAAGGTGCTCTGGTCAGATGAAACCAAAATTGAACTTTTTGGCAACAATGCAAAACGTTATGTTTGGAGTAAAAGCAACACACCATCCCCACTGTCAAACATGGTGGTGGCAGCATCATGGTTTGGGCCTGCTTTTCTTCAGCAGGGACAGGGAAGATGTTTAAAATTGATGGGAAGATGGATGGATCCAAATACAGGACCATTCTGGAAGAAAACCTGATGGAGTCTGCAAAAGACCTGAGACTGGGACGGAGATTTGTCTTCCAAAAAGACAATGATCCAAAACATAAAGCAAAATCTACAATGGAATGGTTCAAAAATAAACATATCCAGGTGTTAGAATGGCCAAGTCAAAGTCCAGACCTGAATCCAATCGAGAATCTGTGGAAAGAACTGAAAACTGCTGTTCACAAATGCTCTCCATCCAACCTCACTGAGCTCGAGCTGTTTTGCAAGGAGGAATGGGAAAAAATGTCAGTCTCTCGATGTTCAAAACTGATAGAGACATACCCCAAGCGACTTACAGCTGTAATCGCAGCAAAAGGTGGCGCTACAAAGTATTAACTTAAGGGGACTGAATAATTTTGCACGCCCAATTTTTCAGTTTTTGATTTGTTAAAAAAGTTTGAAATATCCAATAAATGTCGTTCCACTTCATGATTGTGTCCCACTTGTTGTTGATTCTTCACAACAAAATACAGTTTTATATCTGTATGTTTGAAGCCTGAAATGTGGCAAAAGGTCGCAAAGTTCAAGGGGGCCGAATACTTTCGCAAGGCACTGTATATACAGTGGGGCAAAAAAGTATTTAGTCAGCCACCAATTGTGCAAGTTCTCCCACTTAAAAAGATGAGAGAGGCCTGTAATTTTCATCATAGGAACACTTCAACTATAACAGACAAATGAGAGAAAAAAATCCAGAAAATCACATTGTAGGATTTTTTTATGAATTTATTTGCAAATTATGGTGGAAAATAAGTATTTGGTCACCTACAAACAAGCATGATTTCTGGCTCTCACAGACCTGTAACTTCTTCTTTAAGAGGCTCCTCTGTCCTCCACTCGTTGCCTGTATTAATGGCACCTGTTTGAACTTGTTATCAGTGCACCACTGTATATAGGCTTAAAGATCAAGTCAATAAGATGACACAGTGGCAGAATAAATTCAACCACACCTTTGTTTCATGACCAAACCAGAGAGCAGCCTCTTTTCTGGTGAATTCCACAATGCATATTATATGTTACAATCAGTTACATGACCAAGTAAGTTTGATTTGATTTGATTTGATTTACAAACAGTTACATGACCTAGTAAGTTTGATTTGATTTGATTTACAAACAGATACATGACCTAGAGTCAAGTTAATGTTTCTGACATTTTCGACTACTGAACAACTATTGATTTAGAATCACAGAGAGTCACATAGAAAACAGGAGCTGCATACACTATTCCAGCATAATTTCAACTTCAACATTTCAACATCATCAAATC
>NC_143040.1:69954249-69966749 GCF_057628025.1 Oncorhynchus mykiss
TGGCTATATACACCAGGTACCAGTACCGAGTCGGTGTGCAGGACAGGGGTATGAGGTAATAACATGGCTATATACACCAGGTACCAGTACCGAGTCAGTGTGCAGGACAGGGGTACGAGGTAATAACATGGCTATATACACCAGGTACCAGTACCGAGTCAGTGTGCAGGACAGGGGTACGAGGTAATAACATGGCTATATACACCAGGTACCATTACCGAGTCAGTGTGCAGGACAGGGGTACGAGGTAATAACATGGCTATATACACCAGGTACCAGTACCGAGTCGGTGTGCAGGACAGGGGTATGAGGTAATTGATAAATAAATAAAACTAAATTAATGAAATTAAATTCTATCGGTCACATACAGATGTTTAGCAGATGTAATGCGTAATGCTTGTGTTCCCAGCTCCAACAACGCAGTGGTATCTAACAATTCACAACAACACCACAAATCTAAAAGTAGAACAATGGAGATAAGAAATATATAAATATTAGGATGAACAATGTCAACGTCAGAGAGGCATTGACTAACATACAGTAGAATAGAATACAGTATATGCATTTGAAATGAGTAAGAGAGCACGTAAACATTATTAAAGTGACCAAAGCAGCCTCGAAGGTGCAGGTTTGAGTAACCGGGTGGTAGCTGGCTGGAGATGGCTATTTAAAAGTTTATTTAAATTAAAAAATATAGTAGAATAGAATACAGTATATACATATGAAATTAGTAAAGTAGTATGTAAATGTTATTTAAAGTGGCTTGTGTTCCATTATTAAAGTGACCAGTGATTCCATGTATATAGGGCAGCAGCCTCGAAGGTGCAGGTTTGAGTAACCACGTGTTAGCCGGCTATTCTGATGGCCTTGACATAGAAGCTGTTTTTCAGTCTCTCGGTCCCAGCTTTGATGCGCCTGTACTGACCTCGCCTTTTGGATGATAACGGGGCGAACAGGCAGTGGCTCGGGTGGTTGTTGTCCTTGACGGGATGACGGGTGCTGTAGATGTCCTGGACGGGCGGCAGTGGGCCCCCGGTGATGCGTTAGGTAGACGGTACCATCCTCTGGAGAGACCTGCGGCTGCTCGGCCATGGAAACCCATTTCATGAAGCTCCTGGCGAACAGTTCTTGTGCTGACGTTGCTTCCAGAAGCAGTTTGGAACTCGGTAGTGAGTGTTGCAACTGAGGAAAGACAATTTTTACGCACTACGCGCACCAGCACTCGGCAGTCCCATTCTGTGAGATTTTGTGGCCTACCACTTTGTGGCGGAGTCGTTGTTGCTCCTAGACATTTCCACTTCACATTTGCATTTACAATTGAGCAGGGCAGCTCTAGCAGGGCAGCTCTAGCAGGGCAGCTCTAGCAGGGCTGCTCTAGCAGGGCAGCTCTAGCAGGGCAGAAATTTGACAACCTGACTTGGTGTAAAGGTGGCATCCTAAAACGGGTCCACGTTGAAAGTCACTGAGCTCTTCAGTAAGGCCATTCTACTGTCAGTGTTTGTCTATGGAGATTGCATGGCTGCGTGCTAAATTTTACACATTTTTGGTTTAAACCTGAGAGAAAACCAATACTAATGACTGATACTACAGAGGACTAAATAAAGGGGGAGTAGTGATGATGAAATCCAGGTGTGTGTAACGATGAGGAGCAGGTGATGGTTGCCAGGTGTGTGTAACGATGGGGATCAGGTGACGGTTGCCAGGTGTGTGTAACAATGGGTAGCAGGTGATGGTTGCCAGGTGTGTGTAACAATGGGGAGCAGGTGATGGTTGCCAGATGTGTATGACGATGGGGAGCAGGTGATGGTTGCCAGGTGTGTGTAACAATGAGGAGCAGGTAATGGTTGCCAGGTGTGTGTAACAATGGGGAGAAGGTGATGGTTGCCAGGTGTGTGTAACGATGGGGAGCAGGTGATGGTTGCCAGGTGTGTGTAACGATGGGGAGCAGGTGATGGTTGCCAGGTGTGTGTAACAATGGGGAGCAGGTGATGGTTGCCAGGTGTGTGTAACGATGGGGAGCAGGTGATGGTTGCCAGGTGTGTGTAACAATGGGGAGCAGGTGATGGTTGCCAGGTGTGTGTAACAATGGGGAGCAGGTGATGGTTGCCAGGTGTGTGTAACAATGGGGAGCAGGTGATCGTTGCCAGGTGTGTGTAACAATGGGGAGCAGGTGATGGTTGCCAGGTGTGTGTAACAATGGAGAGCAGGTGATGGTTGCCAGGTGTGTGTAGTTTGGGTTGTTCGGTGGTTAGTAGACTGGCAACGTCGAGTTCCAGAGGAAGAGTTTTAACATGATATTTTCTAAGCAGGAATCAGGGGGATAACGTTATGGTCAAATTTGTCTAATTTAGAGGTTTTTTTTTCTGCTGGAAGAAATGATGTTAAAAGGATTTCAATTTCCCTTTATTGAAGTCGCCGTTGAGATTTTTCTTTTTTTTTGCTTGTTGAGTCTTAGTCCGTTTGTGGTGGTAAATAGACAATAGACAAAATATTCAGACCCCTTGACTTATTCCACATTTTGTTTCGTTACAGTCTTGTTCAAAAATGTAAATAAACAAAAAATGTTCCTCATCAACACCACACAATACTCCATAATGACATCACAATACCCCACAATGACATCACAATACCCCACAATGACATCACAATACCCCATAATGACATCACAATACGCCATAACGACAAAGCAAAAACAGGTTTCTAGAAATGTTTGCAAATGTATTGCAAATAAAGAAGGTAAATACCTTATTTACACGCAGTACCAGTCAAAAGTTTGGACACACCTACTCATTCAAGGGTTTTTCTTTATTTTTACTATTTTCTACATTGTGGAATAATAGTGAAGACATAAAAACTATGAAATACAGAGTTATGTAGTAACCAAAAAGTCTTAAACAAATCAAATATACTTTATTTTATATTTTATTGCCTTGATGACAGCTTTGCACAATCTTGGCATTCTCTCAAACAACTTCCCCTGGAATGCTTTTCCAACAGTCTTGAAGGAGTTCTCACATATGCTGAGATGCTTTTCCTTCAATTTGCGGTACAACTCACCCCAAACCATCTCAATTGGGTTGAGGTCAGGTGATTGTGGAGGCCAGGTCATCTGATGCAGCACTCCACCACTCTCTACTTGGTCAAATAGCCCTTACACAGCCTGGTGTGTTGGATCATTGCCCTGTTGAAAAACAAATGACAGAGCAAACCAGATGCAATGACGTAACACTGCAGAATGCTGTGGTAGCCATGCTGGTTAAGTGTGCCTTGAATTCTAAATAACTCACAGACAGTGTCACCAGCAAAGCAGCCAACACCATAACACCTCCTCCTCCATGCTTTACAGTGGGAACCACACATACAGAGATCATCTGTTCTCCTACTCTGCGTGGAACCAAAAATCTCAAGGACAGATTTCCACCGGTCTAATATCCATTGCTCGTGTTTCTTGGCCCAAGCAAGTCTCTTCCTATGATTGGTGTCCTTTAGTACTGGATTCTTTGCAGCAATTTGACCACGAAGGCCTGATTCACCCAGTCTCTTTTGAACAGCTGATTTTTGAGATGTGTCTGTTACTTTAACTCTGTGATGTATTTATTTGGGCTGCAGTCTGACGCTGGTTACTCTAATGAACTTATCCACAATCCTGTGGACCACCACAGGATTGGAAGACACAGAGTTACCTCTGCTGCAGAGTTCATTGGAGTCGCAAAAAGCATCCATCGCTGTGATGAAACTGGCTCCCATGTGGACCACCACAGGATTGGAAGACACAGAGTTACCTCTGCTGCAGAGTTCATTGGAGTCGCAAAAAGCATCCAGCGCTGTGATGAAACTGGCTCCCATGTGGACCACCACAGGATTGGAAGACACAGAGTTACCTCTGCTGCAGAGTTCATTGGAGTCGCAAAAAGCATCCAGCGCTGTGATGAAACTGGCTCCCATGTGGACCACCACAGGATTGGAAGACACAGCGCTGGATGCTTTTTGCGACTCCAATGAACTCTGCAGCAGAGGTGTGTTACGGTTTTCTTCCGGTGAAGGAGAGGAGGACCAAAATGCAGCGTGGTTATCTCGATACATCTTTAATAAAGGTAATAACGAACAATACAAAACAATAAACGTAACGTAACCTAACGTGAAAAACCAAGCCAGCCCAGCCCTATCTGGTGCAAACAAACACAGAGACAGGAACAATAACCCACGAAACACTCAAAGAATATGGCTGCCTAAATATGGTTACCAATCAGTGACAACGATAAACACCTGCCTCTGATTGAGAACCACTCTAGGCAACCATAGACTTACCTAGACAACTCTACTATACCACAATCCCATAACATACAAAAACCCCAAGACAAAACACACCACATAAATAAACCCATGTCACACCCTGGCCTGACCAAAATAATAAAGATAACACAAAATACTAAGACCAAGGCGTGACAAGGTGACTCTGTGTCTTCCTGTCCTGTGGCGGTCCTCATGAGAGACAGGTAACTCTAAGGAACTTATCCTCTGCAGCAGAGGTGACTCTGGGTCTTCCTGTCCTGTGGCGGTCCTCATGAGCACTTCATCATAGCACTTGATGTGTTTTACGACTGCAATACAGTCGCAAAAAAATGACTGACCTTCACGTCTTCATGTAATTTCTCTGTGCTTTATATGAGCTGTTCTTCCATAACATGTAATTTTACCAAATAGGACGTCTTCTGTATACCCCTACCTTGTCTCAACACAACTGATTGGCTCAAACGCATTAAGAAGGAAATACATTTCCTTTGATTTCCTGTTTCCATTGATCCTCTTTGAGATGTTTCTACAACTTGAATTGAGTCCACCTGTTGTAAATGCAATTGATTGGAACATGATTTGGAAAGGCACACACCTGTCTATATAAGGTTCCATAGTTGACAGTGCATGTCAGAGCAAAAACCAAGTCATGAGGTTGAAGGAATTGTCCGTAGAGCACCGAGACAGGATTGTGTCGAGGCACAGATCTGGGGAAGGGTACCAGGGAGTCGACCAAGAACCCGATGGTCACTTTGACAGAGTTCCAGAGTTCCTCTGTGGAGATGGGAGAACCTTCCAGTAGGACAACCATCTCTGCAGCAATCCACCAATCAGACGTCTATGGTAGAGTGGCCAGACAGAAGCCGCTCCTCAGTAAAAGGCACATGACTGCCTGCATAGAGTTTGCAAAATGGCTCCTAAAGGACTCTCAGACCATGAGAAATAAAATCCTCTGGTCTGATGAAACCAAGATCAAACTCTTTGACCTGAATGCCAAGCGTCACGTGTGGAGGAAACCTGCCACCATCCCTACGGTGAAGCACAGTGGTGGAATCATCATGCTGTGGGGATGTTTTTCAGCGGCAGGGACTGGAAGACTAGTCAGGATCGAAGGAAAGATGAACAGAGCAAAGTACAGAGAGATCATTGATGAAAATCTACTCCAGAGTGCTCAGGACCTCAACAGGACAGCAACGCTTAGCACACAGCCAGGACTACGCGGGAGTGGCTTCGGGACAAGACTCTGAATGTCATTGAGTGGTCCAGCCAGAACCCAGATTTCAACCCAATCGAACATCTCTGAAGAGACCTGAAGATAGCTGTGCAGCTACGCTCCCCATCCAACCTGACAGAGCTTGAGAGGATCTGCAGAGAAGAATGGGAGAAACTCCCTAAATACAGGTGTGCCAAGCTGGTAGCGTCACACCCGAGAAGACTTGAGGCTGTAATGGCTGCCAAAGGTCCTTCAACAAAGTATGGAGTAAAGGGTCTGAGTACTTATGTAAATGTGATGATGCAGTTTTTTGAAGTAAAAAAAAAAATCTTTGTCATTTTGGGGTGTTGTGTAAATTGATGAGGATTTTTAAAATACATTTTAGAACAAGGCTGTAACGTAACAAAATGTGGAAAAAATACTACTACAAATTCACTATAGATGAAAACTCTCTTGTAAATATTGTGGACTACATAGACCATATAGACTACATAGACCATATAGACCATATAGACTACATAGACCATATAGACTACATAGACCATATAGACCATATAGACTACATAGACCATATAGACTAAATAGACTACATAGACCATATAGACTAAATAGACTACATAGACCATATAGACTACATAGACCATATAGACTACATAGACCATATAGACTACATAGACCATATAGACTACATAGACCATATAGACTACATAGACTACATAGACCATATAGACTACATAGACCATATAGACCATATAGACTACATAGACCACATAGACTACATAGACCACATAGACCACATAGACCATATAGACCATATAGACTACATAGACCATATAGACTACATAGACCATATAGACTACATAGACCATATAGACTACATAGACTACATAGACCATATAGACTACATAGACTACATAGACCATATAGACTACATAGACCATATAGACCATATAGACTACATAGACCATATATACTACATAGACCATATAGACTACATAGACCATATAGACTACATAGACCATATAGACTACATAGACCATATAGACTACATAGACTACATAGACCATATATACTACATAGACCATATAGACTACATAGACCATATATACTACATAGACCATATAGACTACATAGACCATATAGACTACATAGACCATATAGACTACATAGACCATGTAGACTACATAGACCATATAGACCATATAGACTACATAGAACATATAGACTACATAGACTACATAGACCATATAGACTACATAGACCATATAGACTACATAGACTACATAAACCATATAGACTACATAGACCATATAGACTACATAGACTACATAGACCACATAGACTACATAGACCATATAGACCACATAGACTACATAGACCACATAGACTACATAGACCATATAGACTACATAGACCATATATACTACATAGACCATATAGACTACATAGACCATATAGACTACATAGACCATATAGACTACATAGACCATATAGACTACATAGACTACATAGACCATATATACTACATAGACCATATAGACTACATAGACCATATATACTACATAGACCATATAGACTACATAGACCATATAGACTACATAGACCATATAGACTACATAGACCATATAGACCATATAGACTACATAGAACATATAGACTACATAGACTACATAGACCATATAGACTACATAGACCATATAGACTACATAGACCATATAGACTACATAGACTACATAAACCATATAGACTACATAGACCATATAGACTACATAGACTACATAGACCACATAGACTACATAGACCATATAGACCACATAGACTACATAGACCACATAGACTACATAGACCATATAGACTACATAGACCATATAGACTACATAGACCATATAGACTACATAGACCATGTAGACTACATAGACCACATAGACTACATAGACCATATAGACTACATAGACCACATAGACTACATAGACCATATAGACTACATAGACCATATAGACTACATAGACCATATAGACTACATAGACCATATAGACTACATAAACCATATAGACTACATAGACCATATAGACCATATAGACTACATAGACCACATAGACTACATAGACTACATAGACTACATAGACTACATAGACTACATAGACCATGTAGACCATATAGACCATGTGAGACATGTTCCCCGACAAGCACTTTAGTTAAGGTCTATTTTTCTGGATAATTTGTTTTTGTACGAGTGACAGGTCTGGCTTATGTTGCCCAGAAGACCTGATTGTAATGTTCTTAATTAATAATGAACTTTAACGATTAAGTAATTAATTGGCTTTGGCATGTAATCAGACAGCGTGCTGCATTCTCACGCTGGGATCCAGTTTAAAGTCATTAGACATTTTGAATTCTGATTTTCAATTTTATTGGTGTGTCTATTATCTATAATTCCATAATATAATAGCACAAAACAACATTCAATTATATGATTTTCTAATCAATCGTTTGAAATATTATTTCCTAATTTTAATCCCCCCTCCCCATACTGTAATTATATTGAACTATTTATTTTACTTAGATCACGTGACTTTTCGAATAACATTAATTTATATTTTTACCGAAGCAGCTTTGCAATGAATTAGAAAAACAAGCCCAAACATGAATGATATATACCTATTGACATTCTATTGCATCTAGTAATGGTGAATCAAAGGAATTAATATTACAATTCTGTGTGTAATTTTAGATTATTGTAGGTTGGACATACTCAGTAGTCACGTTCAATGTCAATTTCAAGTTCTCTTTCACTCCCTTTCAAATTCTTCTTCTCTACCTCTATCCTTTACCTTTAACATTTATGTCTCTTCCTCCTCCATCTCTCTATCTACCAGGATGGTGTTTAGGCTACAGTTTGGCTACCCTTGTTGTACCAACACTGATTAGCACTCCAAAATGTTCCCTAAAAGTGTGAAATCAAGAATTGTTTGTTTGTTTGTTTGTTTGTAGCATGTCCTCTGACATCAACATTATCTAATTGATTTGCAGATGTTCCAGAACCAACCATTATAACGAGTTTTTAAAAAAATGGCCGAATGGAATGGAAATTGAAATATCATTGCCGTGTTAATATTGGTTTTAACAGTGTTTATGAAACAGGAGAGCTATTTAATACAGAGATACTGTTGCAGCGTAAGTACACACACACACACACACACACACACACACACACACACACACACACACACACACACATCATCTATCACCTACTGACACACACATATACACACAATTTAGTATGTAGACAGTGTTACTATTGTTCCTTTATCTAACCAGGCGAACCCCGTTATAATCTCTCACAAAGCGACCAAGGCAAGTGTCAGCATCACAACCATCCAGCACCAAACTGATAGCGTGCTGGCAGTGGTTGACTTGGTCAGGAGCTTACTGGAACTAAGTTCCTGCTCCTCTTATAGAATATTAGATGAAAGGTATAGCAGAGTTCCTGCCCCTCTTATAGAATATTAGATGAAAGGTATAGCAGAGTTCCTGCTCCTCTTATAGAATATTAGATGAAAGGTATAGCAGAGTTCCTGCTCCTCTTATAGAATATTAGATGAAAGGTATAGCACCTCTTATAGAATATTAGATGAAAGGTATAGCAGAGTTCCTGCCCCTCTTATAGAATATTAGATGAAAGGTATAGCAGAGTTCCTGCCCCTCTTATAGAATATTAGATGAAAGGTATAGCAGAGTTCCTGCTCCTCTTATAGAATATTAGATAAAAGGTATAGCAGAGTTCCTGCCCCTCTTATAGAATATTAGATGAAAGGTATAGCAGAGTTCCTGCTCCTCTTATAGAATATTAGATGAAAGGTATAGCAGAGTTCCTGCCCCTCTTATAGAATATTAGATGAAAGGTATAGCAGAGTTCCTGCACCTCTTATAGAATATTAGATGAAAGGTATAGCAGAGTTCCTGCCCCTCTTATAGAATATTAGATGAAAGGTATAGCAGAGTTCCTGCACCTCTTATAGAATATTAGATGAAAGGTGTAGCAGAGTTCCTGCACCTCTTATAGAATATTAGATGAAAGGTATCACAGAGTTCCTGCCCCTCTTATAGAATATTAGATAAAAGGTATCGCATAGTTCCTGCCCCTCTTATAGAATATTAGATAAAAGGTATAGCAGAGCTCCTGCCCCTCTTATAGAATATTAGATAAAAGGTGTAGCAGAGTTCCTGCCCCTCTTATAGAATATTAGATAAAAGGTGTAGCAGAGTTCCTGCCCCTCTTATAGAATATTAGATAAAAGGTGTAGCAGAGCTCCTGCCCCTCTTATAGAATATTAGATAAAAGGTGTAGCAGAGCTCCTGCCCCCTAAATATAAACACTAGCGCCTTGTATAATACAAGTAACACTTTTAGAAAATTCACAATGGAAAAAAAAGTTGCAAAATAACTTAGTCAAACGTCCAGGGGCCTCATTTGAAAACGGTGTGTACATTCTTAATGCACGCCACAATGTGCGCCAGTTTTCACGCAAAAGTTGGCATTTATTTAAAACGTGTAAATCCCTGCAGTCTTCAGACCGTTTGCTTACACACATCTGCTAGTGGCTGAAATGTTGCATTGAAAACTGGCAAGTAAGTATTTTGTGCAAATGGAGGATATGATGAAAAGTTTACTCATATAAAAAAATGTTTAAAAAAATAGGAAAACGTATTAACAGGAATGTAGCCCTTTGCCGTTAGTGAGAAGAGCAACAAATATATATATATATTTATTTTCTTCTTTTTGTTTTACCTCTAAAATAATTAGACAGGTCTTATTTCTGTTTATTTTATTTTCATAACCGTTACAGAATACATTTCTCCCATTTCTTTTGGCTGTGATGGTTGATATTCCCGAGCCATACAACACATGGCCATAGTTATCTCTCATAGGCATCTCTGGTAGGCATCTCTGATAGGCCTCTCTGATAGGCATCTCTCATAGGCATCTCTGATAGGCATCTCTGATAGGCATCTCTGATAGGCATCTCTGATAGGCATCTCTCATAGGCATCTCTGATAGGCATCTCTGATAGGCATCTCTCATAGTCATCTCTGATAGGCATCTCTGATAGGCATCTCTGATAGGCATCTCTGATAGGCATCTCTGATAGGCCTCTCTGATAGGCCTCTCTGATAGGCATCTCTCATAGGCATCTCTGATAGGCATCTCTCATAGGCATCTCTGATAGGCATCTCTGATAGGTATCTCTCATAGGCATCTCTCATCAAGAGATTAGCTATATGTATTTCAAGTTTTGCAATCCAATAGGTGGTGTGATTTATAATATACAGTTGAATTTAACAGGTGAACAGTTCATCTTTAACATTGAAGTAGGTCCTAGGTACGTTAGTAGCCTAACGGAATTGTTTCAGAATTCATGGGCAGTCCATTGGGGAGGGGGGAGGGGGTTGGGGGGGAAAAGGGGGATTGGGGGGGAAAGAGGGGCTGGGGGGAAAAGGGGGGGAAAAGGGGGGTTGGGGGGAAAGGGAGGTTGGGTTAAAGGGGTTTGGGGTGAAATGGGGTTTGGGGGGAAAGGGGGGTTGGGTTAAAGGGGGTTGGGGGGGAAAGGGGGGTTGGGTTAAAGGGGATTGGGGGAAAAGGGGGGTTGGGTTGGGGGGGAAATGGGGGTTGGGGGGGAAAGGGGGGTTGGGTTAAAGGGGTTGGGGGGGAAATGGGGGTTGGGGGGGAAAGGGGGGTTGGGGTGAAAGGGGGTTTGGGTTAAAGGGGTTGGGGGGAAAGGGGGGTTGGGTTAAAGATGGTTGGGGGGAAAGGGGGGTTGGGTTAAAGGGGTTGGGGAGGGAAAGGGGGGTTGGGGGGAAAGGGGGTTAGGGGGGTTGGGAGGGATGTCAATGCGAAACATAGTTTCCATCTGTTTTCTCCTTTTAGAAACTGACCGTCTTTTTACCAAACACAGCATCAATTACTGCTCAACTACCCATGTTTGCAGAAAAATTAAGCGTTTACAGCATGATTGAAATTTAAAGGCAATGACCCCGGGGGGGGGGGGGGGTCATACTGCAATCACAGTAAACATTGCGTATGTCAGCTCCATCGAACGTTTCCTTTGCATTTCTAGAGCGGAATCAGTCACCCTTTAGCGATCCAGACTGAATGCAGTCCCCGCGTCATTATGGCATCAGTAGCACGTTTAACATATTTGACAGTATGGGTAGGCTATCGTATTGAATGGTGTGCTTTTAAATTGTTTTGAATATAGAATCAATTTATATTCAATACTGAGACAAGAAATTCCTACCATCAACAACGTCATGAGCACCACTCTTTAATGACAGGTGTCTAATGCAGCATCCTGCAATGCTCACATCTCACCTATACCTCGAGTTACTGCTAGAGGAATGAGCACTGTGCTCAACAATGACTAATCACACCTATACCTCCAGTTACTGCTCGAGGAATGAGCACTATGTTCAACAATGACTGATTACTGCTAGAGGAATGAGCACTGTGCTCAACAATGACTGGTTACTGCTAGAGGAATGAGCACTGTGCTCAACAATGACTGGTTACTGCTAGAGGAATGAGCACTGTGCTCAACAATGACTGGTTACTGCTAGAGGAATGAGCACTGTGCTCAACAATGACTGGTTACTGCTAGAGGAATGAGCACTGTGCTCAACAATGACTGGTTACTGCTAGAGGAATGAGCACTGTGCTCAACAATGACTGGTTACTGCTAGAGGAATGAGCACTGTGCTAAACAATGACTGGTTACTGCTAGAGGAATGAGCTCTGTGCTCAACAATGACTGGTTACACCTATACCTCCAGTTACTGTTCGAGGAATGAGCTCTGTGTTCAACAATGACTGGTTACACCTATACCTCCAGTTACTGTTCGAGGAATGAGCTCTGTGTTCAACAAGGACTGGTTACACCTATACCTCCAGTTATTGCTAGAGGAATGAGAACTGTGTTCAACAATGACTAGTCACAGCT
>NC_143040.1:69971749-69991749 GCF_057628025.1 Oncorhynchus mykiss
TATTCAACTGGAAGGCACCTCAACAAACATACACCATGGTTTTCTGAACTGTGTGTTTGTGTGTGCACGCTAAAGCGTGTGTGTGTGTTTCAATCTGAAACATGTTTTTTTTTAAACCCCTATGTGTGTCTTACTGCATTGTAACCTTGGCTGTGAGAGAGCAGTCAGTTCAGTGCTGGAGGTCTGAAAGGCTGGACACCCACTCTCTTGGCAGTGTACTCCAACTAGGACCTCTCTCTGTCAGCTAGGCTGCTACCCTCTCCCCTCCCCAGAGACAGGCACAGAGAGAGTACACAGACCCACAAAGAATTTGTAAACAAATCCAAGTTTGATAAACGTACATATCTTTTGGGTGAAATACCACAGTGTGCATCACAGCTGCAAGACTTGTGACCTGTTGCCACGTGAAAAGTGTAACCAGTGAAGAAAACCCACAATTTTTAATATATATTAATGTTTATTTATTTTCCCTTTTGTACTTTAACTATTTGCACATAGCCATAAAATGACATTTGAAATGTCCCTATTCCTTTGGAACTTTTGTCAATGTTTACTGTTCATCGATAACATCAAAAGCAGCACTGAAGCCTAACAAAACAGCCCTTGTAATCTTCCATTTCTCTCAGCCAATCATCAGTCATGTTTGTCAATGCTGTGCTTGTTGAATGCCCTTCCATATAAGCCTGCTGAAAGTCTATTGTCAATTTGTTTAATGTAAGTAGCATTGCATCTGGTCAAACACAATGTTTTCCGAAACTTTACCAAGGGTTGGTAACAGGCTGATTGGTCGGCTATTTGAGCCAGTAAAGGGGGCTTTACTATTCTTAGGTAGTGGAAATTCCCTCCAGGCCTGAGAGCACACACTTTCTAGGAGACGTAAATTGAAGATATGGAAAATAGGAGTGGCAATAGCATCCACTATTATGCTCAGTAATTTTCCATCCAAGTTGTCAGACCCAAGTGGCTTGTTGTTGATAGGCAACAATAATAGTTTCACCTCTTCTACACCCACTTTACGGAATTCAAAATTACAATTATTGTCTTTAAACATTTGGTGAGATATACTTGGATATGTAGTGTCAGCGTTTGTTGCTGGCATGTCATGCCTAAATTAGCTCATCTTGCCAATTAAAAATGTATTAAAGTAGATGGCAATATCAGTCGGTTTTGTAATGAATGAGCCATCTGATTCAATGAATGATGGAGTTGAGTTAGCTTTTTTTGCCAAAATTTCATTGAAGGTTCTCCAAGGCTTTTTACTATCATTCTTTATGTCTTTTATCTTTGTTTCATAGTGTAGTTTCTTCTTTTTGTTCAGTATAATCAAATGATTTCTCAATTTGCAGTACGTTTTGCCAATCGGTTGTGCAGCCAGACTTAATGGCCTTAAAAATACAACATTCCTAAAGAAAATCAGAAGACTGGATAGTAATTCGTTTTTAACATGAAGCCGTGAGAGATTCTGACGCATTTGGATAATATTTATACGGAGACAAACACAAACAAACACACAGCTAATCTGATTGAACGATTGAGATTTTTTTTATATATATTTCATTGCTGCAGATGACCATATAACCAGACAGTACTCTAGGTGTTATAGGACCAGGGATTGACCATATAACCAGACAGTACTCTAGGTGTTATAGGACCAGGGATTGACCATATAACCAGACAGTACTCTAGGTGTTATAGGACCAGGGATTGACCATATAACCAGACAGTACTCTAGGTGTTATAGGACCAGGGATTGACCATATAACCAGACAGTACTCTAAGTGTGACAGGACCAGGGATTGACCTTATAACTGGACAGTACTCTAAGTGTGATAGGACCAGGGATTGACCATATAACCAGACAGTACTCTAGGTGTTATAGGACCAGGGATTGACCATATAACCAGACAGTACTCTAGGTGTTATAGGACCAGGGATTGACCATATAACTGGACAGTACTCTAGGTGTTATAGGACCAGGGATTGACCATATAACCAGACAGTACTCTAGGTGTTATAGGACCAGGGATTGACCATATAACCAGACAGTACTCTAGGTGTTATAGGACCAGGGATTGACCATATAACCAGACAGTACTCTAGGTGTTATAGGACCAGGGATTGACCATATAACCAGACAGTACTCTAGGTGTTATAGGACCAGGGATTGACCATATAACCAGACAGTACTCTAGGTGTTATAGGACCAGGGATTGACCATATAACCAGACAGTACTCTAGGTGTTATAGGACCAGGGATTGACCATATAACCAGACAGTACTCTAGGTGTTATAGGACCAGGGATTGACCATATAACCAGACAGTACTCTAGGTGTTATAGGACCAGGGATTGACCTTATAACTGGACAGTACTCTAGGTGTTATAGGACCAGGGATTGACCATATAACCAGACAGTACTCTAGGTGTTATAGGACCAGGGATTGACCATATAACCAGACAGTACTCTAGGTGTTATAGGACCAGGGATTGACCATATAACCAGACAGTACTCTAGGTGTTATAGGACCAGGGATTGACCATATAACTGGACAGTACTCTAGGTGTTATAGGACCAGGGATTGACCATATAACTGGACAGTACTCTAGGTGTTATAGGATCAGGGATTGACCATATAACCAGACAGTACTCTAGGTGTTATAGGACCAGGGATTGACCATATAACCAGACAGTACTCTAGGTGTTATAGGACCAGGGATTGACCATATAACCAGACAGTACTCTAGGTGTTATAGGACCAGGGATTGACCATATAACCAGACAGTACTCTAGGTGTTATAGGACCAGAGATTGACAATATAACCAGACAGTACTCTAGGTGTTATAGGACCAGGGATTGACCATATAACCAGACAGTACTCTAAGTGTGACAGGACCAGGGATTGACCATATAACCAGACAGTACTCTAGGTGTTATAGGACCAGGGATTGACCACATAACCAGACAGTACTCTAAGTGTGACAGGACCAGGGATTGACCATATAACCAGACAGTACTCTAGGTGTTATAGGACCAGGGATTGACCATATAACCAGACAGTACTCTAAGTGTGACAGGACCAGGGATTGACCATATAACCAGACAGTACTCTAGGTGTTATAGGACCAGGGATTGACCATATAACCAGACAGTACTCTAAGTGTGACAGGACCAGGGATTGACCATATAACCAGACAGTACTCTAGGTGTTATAGGACCAGGGATTGACCATATAACCAGACAGTACTCTAAGTGTGACAGGACCAGGGATTGACCATATAACCAGACAGTACTCTAGGTGTTATAGGACCAGGGATTGACCATATAACTGGACAGTACTCTAGGTGTTATAGGACCAGGGATTGACCTTATAACTTCACAGTACTCTAGGTGTTATAGGACCAGGGATTGACCATATAACTGGACAGTACTCTAGGTGTTATAGGACCAGGGATTGACCATATAACCAGACAGTACTCTAGGTGTTATAGGACCAGGGATTGACCATATAACTGGACAGTACTCTAGGTGTTATAGGACCAGGGATTGACCTTATAACTTCACAGTACTCTAAGTGTGATAGGACCAGGGATTGACCTTATAACTGGACAGTACTCTAAGTGTGATATGACCAGGGATTGACCATATAACTGGACAGTACTCTAGGTGTTATAGGACCATGGATTGACCTTATAACTTCACAGTACTCTAAGTGTGATAGGACCAGGGATTGACCTTATAACTGGACAGTACTCTAAGTGTGATATGACCAGGGATTGACCATATAACTGGACAGTACTCTAGGTGTTATAGGACCAGGGATTGACCTTATAACTGGACAGTACTCTAAGTGTGATAGGACCAGGGATTGACCATATAACCAGACAGTACTCTAGGGGCGGCAGGGTAGCCTAGTGGTTAAGAGCGTTGGACTAGTAACCGGAAGGTTGCAAGTTCAAACCCCCGAGCTGACAACGTACAAATCTGTCGTTCTGCCCCTGAACAGGCAGTTAACCCACTGTTCCTAGGCCGTCATTGAAAATAAGAATTTGTTCTTAACTGACTTGCCTGGTTATAAAGGAAAAATAAAAAAGGTGTGATAGGACCAGGGATTGACCATATAACTGGACAGTACTCTAAGTGTTATAGGACCAGGGATTGACCATATAACTGGACAGTACTCTAAGTACCAGCCCTGTCGCGGACCAGGATGCCTTGCTCCCAGACAGACTAAATAACTTTTTTGCCCACTTTGAGGACAATACAGTGCCACTGACACGGCCCGCTACAAAAATCTGCGGACTCTCCTTCACTACAGCCGACGTGACTAAAACATTTAAACGTGTTAACCCTCGCAAGGCTGCAAACCCAGACGGCATCCCCAGCCTCATCCTCAGAGCATGCGCAGACCAGCTGGCTGGTGTGTTTACAGACATATTCAATCAATCCCTATACCAGTCTGCTTCAAGAGGGCCACCATTGTCCCTGTTCCAAAGAAAGCTAAGTTAACTGAGCTAAACAACTACTGCCCCGTAGCACTCACTTCCGTCATCATGAAGTGCTTTGAGAGACTAGTGAAGGACCATATCACCTCCACCCTACCTGACACCCTAGACCCACTCCAATTTGGGTACTGGACTTCCTGACGGGCCACACCCAGGTAGTGAGGGTAGGTAACAACATCTCCACCCCGCTGATCCTCAACACTGGGGCCCCACAAGGGTGAATTCTGAGCCCTCTCCTGTACTCCCTGTTCATCCACGACTGCGTGGCCATGCACGCCTCCAACTCAATCATCAAGTTTGCGGACGACACTACAGTGGTAGGCTTGATTACCAACAACAACGAGACGGCCTACAGGGAGGAGCTGAGTTCCCTTGGAGTGTGGTGTCAGGAAAATAATCTCACACTCAACGTCGACAAAACTAAGGAGATGATTGTAGACTTCAGGAAACAGCAGAGGGAGCACCCCCCTATCCATATCGACGGGACAGCAGTGGAGAGGGTAGTAAGTTTTAAGTTCCTCTGCGTACACATCACGGACAAACTGAATTGGTCCACCCACACAGACAGCGTCGTGAAGAAGGCGCAGCAGCAGCAGAAGGCGCAAATTTGGCTTGTCACCAAAAGCACTCACAAACTTCTACAGATGCACAATCGAGAGCATCCTGTCGGGCTGTATCACCGCCTGGTACGGCAACTGCTCCGCCCACAACAGTAAGGCTCTCCAGAGGGTAGATGCACAACGCATCACCGGGGGAAAACTATCTACCCTCCAGGACACCTACACTGCCCGATGTCACAGGAAGGCCATTAAGATCATCAAGGACAACAACCACCCGAGCCACTGCCTGTTCACCCCGCCATCATCCAGAAGGCGAGTTCAGTACAGGTGCATCAAAGCAGGGACAGAGAGACTGAAAAACAGCTTCTATCTCAAGGCCATCAGACTGTTAAACATTCCACCACTAACATTGAGCGGCTGCTGCCAACACACTGACTCAACTCCAGCCACTTTAATAATGGAAATTGATGGAAATTTATGTAAAAATATATCACTAGCCACTTTAAACAATGCAACTTAATATAATGTTTACATACCCTACATTACTCATCACATATGTATATGTATATACTGTACTCTATATCATCTACTGCATCTTTATGTAATACATGTATCACTAGCTACTTTAAACTATGCCACTTTGTTTACATACCCTACATTACTCATCTCATATGTATATACTGTACTCGATACCATCTACTGCATCTTGCCTATGCCATTCTATACCATCACTCATTCATATATCTGTATGTACATATTCTTTAACCCTTTACACTTGTGTGTATAAGGTAGTAGTTTTGGAATTGTTAGGTTAGATTACTCGTTGGTTATTACTGCATTGTCGGAACTAGAAGCACAAGCATTTCGCTACACTCACATTAACATCTGCTAACTATGCGTATGTGACCAATACAATTTGATTTGATTTGATTTGAAGTGTGACAGGACCAGGGATTGAATCACCTGATTCAGTGTGCTAGATGTTACATACTCTGAACATTTTCTTGTAACAGCAATACCCTTACACATCCCAAAATATTATCTATGTGTTCTGACCATGACCACATCCAACATGGCGCCTAGTCGTTTTTTTCTTCTTCAGTTGCTCCATATGCATTCTATTCATGGACAAATTCAACTGGGGATCATCAGCAAGCATATATCTTGTACCAAATACAATACACTTAGTTTTAGAAATGTTCAAGACCAATTTCTTCACATCAACCCACTCAGATACCATTCTTAGTTCACTGCTCAGTACATCTGTTAGCTCATTAACATTCTGATGCTGTGCTATATATTGTAGAGTCATCAGCATACATGACCACTCTTGCTTTGTTTATTACTGAAGGTAAATCATTGGTAAAGATAGAGAAGAGAAGTGGGCCCAGGCAACTTCCTTGAGGAACACCACAATGTACACAGTATCTTTACTGTTTGAAAAGCTACCATTAAAGAACACTTTTTGCCTTCTCCTGGATAGATAGCTTTCCATCCAGGACAGAGCTGCAGAATTAAAACCATAACGTTTGAGTTTACCTAGTAACAGTTCATGATCAACTACATCAAAAGCAGCACTGAAATCTAGCAACACTGCACCAACTAACTTCCTGTCATCCATACTCTTTAACCAATCATCTGTCATTTGTGTTAAGGCCGTTCTCGTAGAATGCCCTTTGTATGCATGCTGGAAACCTGTTATCAGACCATTTCATGAGAAATAATCCTTGATTTGTACAGATACAATTTTTCCCAAAATTTGACTTAACACAGACAGCAAGCTTATAGGACAACAAACGGGACCTGTGAATGCAGATTTTTTTTAATCCTTAGGTAGAGGAATAACCTTTGACTCCTTCCAGAATTCTGGGCACACCCCATACATCAAGCACTTATTAAAAATATGAGAGATTGGGGTAGATATTTTGTTAGCTGTAACTCTAAGCAATTTGGCGTCAAGAGTATCTGTACCAGGTGACGTGTCATCCGAAAGAGACAACAGCCTCCTTTCTACCTCTTCCCGTTCTACTTGATGAAATTCAAACATGCATTGCCTCTCCTTCATGATACAATATTTTACGAGGGTATACGACTTGGAGACATCATTTGGAATCAGGACATTCCTCAATGTAACGAGTGCGCTGAGAGTCGGGATGCAAGATCGGGGAGTGAGTGTTTTAATAAATAAAACAATAAACACGAAACACAAACAACGCACCGACATTGAAAACAGAGTCAATAACACCTGAGGAAAGAACGAAGGGGAGTGACAGATATAGGGAAGGTAATCAAGGAGGTGATGGAGTCCAGGTGAGCAAGACGATGGTGACAGGTGTGCGGGATAATCAGCAGCCTGATGACCTAGAGGCTGGAGAGGGAGTATACATGACACTAAACTTGTCCACTTTGCCTGTAAAATATTAATTGAAGTAGTTTGCTATGTCATGTGGTTTTGTAATAAATATACCCTCTCATTCAACAAAACAGGCAGACATGTTTGAATTCCTCCCCATAATAGTGTTCAACATTCTCCAGTTTTTTTCCCATCACCCTTCACTTCATCAATGTTGTGCTGATAGAATCCCTTCTTCTTTCCTTTGTTCAGCTTGGTCACAAGATTTCTTCATTTACAATAACTTTGCCTATCAAACAGAGTGCCAGATTTATCTGCTGCTTTTTTTGGCATCATAACATTGAATCACTACATTTCTCAGCTCATCATCAATCCACGGGGGCACCGTTTGACCTCACCGTGCATTTTCTTAAAGGGGCGTGCTTATCAGCTTTACTCATAAATAACTTCATAAACAAACTTTGTGAAATTACAGGATCTTCCGTATTACACACTTCTTATCATTGGCACATTCTTAATCTCATCCACAAGTGAGTCCTGATTGAACCATCTGTAAGACCTTGGGTAGATTATTTTAGGGCCAGCCTTTGGTACTTTACTGTTCCTAGTGAGTGAGTCCTGATTGAACCATCTGTAAGACCTTGGGTAGATTATTTTAGGGCCAGCCTTTGGTACTTTAGTTTTCCTAGTGAGTGAGTCCTGATTGAACACTCTGTAGGACCTTGGGTAGATTATTTTAGGGCCAGCCTTTGGTACTTTAGTGGTCCTAGTGAGTGAGTCCTGATTGAACCCTCTGTAGGACCTTGGGTAGATTATTTTAGGGCCAGCCTTTGGTACTTTGGTGTTCCTAGTGAGTTAGTCCTGATTGAACACTCTGTAGGACCTTGGGTAGGTTACCTTAGGGCCAGCCTTTGGTACTTTAGTGTTCCTAGTGAGTGAGTCCTGATTGAACCCTCTGTAAGACCTTGGGTAGGTTACCTTAGGGCCAGCCTTTGGTACATTAGTGTTCCTAGTGAGTGAGTCCTGATTGAACCCTCTGTAGGACCTTGGGTAGGTTACCTTAGGGCCAGCCTTTGGTACTTTAGTGTTCCTAGTGAGTGAGTCCTGATTGAACACTCTGTAGGACCTTGGGTAGATTATTTTAGGGCCAGCCTTTGGTACTTTAGTGTTCCTAGTGAGTGAGTCCTGATTGAACCCTCTATAGGACCTTGGGTAGATTATTTTAGGGCCAGCCTTTGGTACTTTAGTTTTCCTAGTGAGTGAGTCCTGATTGAACCCTCTGTAGGACCTTGGGTAGATTATTTTAGGGCCAGCCTTTGGTACTTTAGTGTTCCTAGTGAGTGAGTCCTGATTGAACCCTCTATAGGACCTTGGGTAGATTATTTTAGGGCCAGCCTTTGGTACTTTAGTGTTCCTAGTGAGTGAGTCCTGATTGAACACTCTGTAGGACCTTGGGTAGATTATTTTAGGGCCAGCCTTTGGTACTTTAGTGTTCCTAGTGAGTGAGTCCTGATTGAACACTCTGTAGGACCTTGGGTAGATTATTTTAGGGCCAGCCTTTGGTACTTTAGTTTTCCTAGTGAGTGAGTCCTGATTGAACCCTCTGTAGGACCTTGGGTAGATTATTTTAGGGCCAGCCTTTGGTACTTTAGTGTTCCTAGTGAGTGAGTCCTGATTGAACACTCTGTAGGACCTTGGGTAGATTATTTTAGGGCCAGCCTTTGGTACTTTAGTGTTCCTAGTGAGTGAGTCCTGATTGAACCCTCTGTAGGACCTTGGGTAGATTATTTTAGGGCCAGCCTTTGGTATTTTAGTGTTCCTAGTGAGTGAGTTCTGATTGAACACTCTGTAGGACCTTGGGTAGATTATTTTAGGGCCAGCGTTTGGTACTTTAGTGTTCCTAGTGAGTGAGTCCTGATTGAACACTCTGTAGGACCTTGGGTAGATTATTTTAGGGCCAGCCTTTGGTACTTTAGTGTTCCTAGTGAGTGAGTCCTGATTCAACCCTCTGCAGGACCTTGGGTAGATTATTTTAGGGCCAGCCTTTGGTACTTTAGTTTTCCTAGTGAGTGAGTCCTGATTGAACACTCTGTAGGACCTTGGGTAGATTATTTTAGGGCCAGCCTTTGGTACTTTAGTGTTCCTAGTGAGTGAGTCCTGATTGAACCCTCTGTAGGACCTTGGGTAGATTATTTTAGGGCCAGCCTTTGGTACTTTAGTGTTCCTAGTGAGTGAGTCCTGATTGAACCCTCTGTAGGACCTTGGGTAGATTATTTTAGGGCCAGCCTTTGGTACTTTAGTGTTCCTAGTGAGTGAGTCCTGATTGAACCCTCTGTAGGACCTTGGGTAGATTATTTTAGGGGCAGCCTTTGGTATTGTAGTTTTCCTAGTGAGTGCAACCAAGTTATGATCACTACAACCTAGTGCCACTGAAACAGCTTTAGAACAATGTTCAGACATGTTGGTAAAAATGTGATCGATACAAGTTGATGATGTAATACCGGACCTATTAGTGAACGTTCTGGTTGGTGATGTCACAACATGGGTCAGGTTACAGAAATACATTTCTTTCTCATTGGACAGTTGGGGTTAAAAAATTATCAATATTCATATCTCCCCAAAAAATACATTTCCCTATTTTCATCAGATACCTTATTGAACATTTAGCAAATTACATTAAGATATTTGTGACTCACCACCTTGATTTGGTAGCAACATTTTAACTTCTGTTTTTTTTTACATTGGATAAAAGTAGAGACTCGGAGCTACAAAATGGTATATCACACACTGCATTTGAGGAAACAATGGGAAAGTCATTCTTTGAAAGTTGATCAACTTGTAAACTCACTTTTGAGAAAACTGTCGTTCAATGTTTTGGTACTACTATTGGAGAGCCCTTCTCTGTCTACACCTATTCAGCATTGTTCACACCCTCTTAAGCCTTAGACCACACCCATTCAACATAGTTCACACCCTCTTAAGCCTTAGCCCCACCCATTCAGCATTGTTCACACCCTCTTAAGCCTTAGCCCCACCCATTCAGCATTGTTCACACCCTCTTAAGCCTTAGCCCCACCCATCTCTTTAAGGGTTGATCCAACCGTTTTGTACTAACATGCCAGCTACTTCCAGACATCTAAGAAAGAGAGAACAGCTCACTGAACATTACTCGCCCTATCGCTCCATCTGTGGCTACGCATTCAGAGTGCACACTGGCCAATAGGTAGGGTTGTTCCGAAAGCTCTGACCTCACAACTACAGTCAAGCACCCAAGCTAACTGGCTAACGTTGGCTAGCTACTTCCAGACACATAATGAGAGAACCCCACTCTGACCATTTTACTCCCCCTAGCAGAGCTGGTTAGGCTTTTTTCATGTTATCCAGAGCGTTGGTGACTGTAACGGTGCGACAAAAATTGAATTATGCTTTGTTGCCAACGTTTACTGACACATATCGCATATTCAACGGGTGTTGAGCATTAAAAAATACATCAGTTATTCTGTGCTCTGACACACTAAGACGAGAGTATTTTGTTAAGAAATGTAGCTAGATAGCTAGGTAAGTAAACAATGAATCCCAACGCATGACGTAACGTTAGTTAGCGAGCCAGCCAGCTAACGCTAGCTAGCTAACAGTATCATTTAACTTGAAATTAAAATACTTTGTCAAAATTAGAGTGGAGTCTGTTATTAAGACATGTGGCTAGCTAGCTAAACAATGGACCACAATCACAACTCATGACGATACTACCCTGCATGAATCTGCAGGTAGCTAACCAATCAGGTTGTATGGCTATAACTAGTCAAGCAAATGTGTCTGAGATACGAAGAACAAGATAATACACATAACTTTAGCTAGCAACCCAGCCAGCTAGCGTTAGCTAGCTAACAGTACACTTGAAATTAAACCTCTTTCTGTCAAAATTAGAAACGTGTAATATCTGAAAATTGTACCTTTATACATCACTGTTGGACACATCTCCTGTCTGATGCAATGCATGGTTGCCTTATTTTGACGATGTAATCCAGGCTAGTGTTTTCTCCATCTCCTTAGCCATCATACTCGAATTACACTGATTTCAATACTCGGTCCTTCAGAAAGTGGAGAGCAGACACATAACGTTAGCGAGCCAGCCAGCTAGCGTTAGCTAGCTAACAGTACACTTTAACGTGACATTAATATGCAGTTTCACTACGCGATACATGTTTATTTTAAAGACACGTTAGACACCTAAACATACTGACCAGCTCCAATAGACAGACGCCTGCTATATGGCAGACCAATCCAAACTCATCTCTCTGCATGTCCAGCCCAGCTCATTATCTCAGCCAATCATGGCTAGCGGGAAGGTTGCCACTTTTTCTGTGGCTAAACCAACTATGCTCGTAATTTAACAATTTTATTCATATTTGCAGATGGCAGGTTTGATATTAAGGCACACGTTGTTTTGCTGGAATAGAATTCTGGATGTAAACTGCAACTACAGCCCCCATATCTATTTCTGTCCCTCCTGAACAAATTGCATCCATGTATAGAGATCTCAGCATCCTCAAAAGAACAGTCCAAGTGAGCCTCTGATATTGCCAATACATGAATATTGTTCCACTCCACTAGACAGAATATTTCATGTATTTTGTTCATTAAACTCTCAAGTGAGCAATGAACAGATTAGTAGATTTACAGAATGTATACGTCCAAACATCAATCAGCAGTTGGAATCTGAGAGAGAGATACTCAGTCAGTGTGTGTGTGTGTGTGTGTGTGTGTGTGTGTGTGTGTGTGTGTGTGTGTGTGTGTGTGTGTGTGTGTGTGTGTGTGTGTGTGTGGGTGTGTGTGTGTGTGTGTGTGTGTGTGTTTGTGTGTGCCTGGAATTACTTGTGTCTGTCTTTCCTCATAACCCCTTGGGAGGGCAGGGTGAAAAAGCAGTTTGTCGTGCCTCAGATGTGCTATGTCACCTCGTTCTCTTGCAGCCTTCAAATCTAATAATGTCACCTCGTTCTCTTGCAGCCTTCATAGCTGGTAATGTCACCTCGTTCTCTTGCAGCCTTCATATCTGATAACGTCACCTCGTTCTCTTGCAGCCTTCATATCTGATAATGTCACCTCGTTCTCTTGCAGACTTCATATCTGATAACGTCACCTCGTTCTCTTGCAGACTTCATATCTGATAATGTCACCTCGTTCTCTTGCAGCCTTCATATCTGGTAATTTCACCTCGTTCTCTTGCAGCCTTCATAGCTGGTATTAGTTCCTTTCTTCTCTGACGGATCATCTGAGAAATCCTCATTGATGAAGACTCTTTAAGACGTTTGCCTTTTTCAAGGACTTCAAGCTTGTCCTTGAACCTGAGGAATTTCACTACAATTGGCATGGGTCTGATTCCATTGGCAGCACCACATCCATGTGCTGGAGGCCCTCCCTGACTGTGGTGATTTCATTCTGCCTTCCCAGACATGTTCTGGAGGCCCTCCCTGACTGTGGTGATTTCATTCTGCCTTCCCAGACATGTTCTGGATGCCCTCCCTGACTGTGGTGATTTCATTCCGTATAGAGGAACAGTTTCTGGGGAGTGTATCCTGTTTGGTCTTCAATGCATCCACATCCTTCTGTGTGAACTGAAGGCTTGTTTTAATGTCTTGTACATCTTTAGTCAGGATGTGATCCATATGGGTTGATGATTTCATTCCTGTGATGTTTGTAAATACCCTGGTAGGTTGACTGATAACCTGAACCAGGTTTCAGGCAATGGTGACAGTTTGAAGCTTTTTCTTAAATCACCCAGAAAATATACCTCTCTGTTGATATCACCTACATTATCAAGCATTTCATGCATGTTATCCAGATACTGACTGTTAGCACTTGGTGGTCTATAGCAGCTTCCCACCAGAATGGGTTTTTAGGTGAGGCAGATGACCCTGTAGCCATATTACTTCCACATTATTTAACATGAGATCCTCTCTAAGCTTTACAGGAATGTGGTTCTGAATATAAACAGCAACCGTTGGCCTTTCAATCTTTTATGTAAATGTTATTACCTTGTACTGCTACCACTGTATCATCAAAGTGTATTATAATCTAAGTGAGTTCCAGAGATAGTCAGAATATGAATGTCATCTGTTACTAGTAAATTATGAATTTCATTAACCTTGTTTCTTAAGCTACATGTCTTAACGTGGGCAGTTTTGAGCACTTTTCTGTGATGCTTCCTTGCTGTCATTGCTCTACTTGGAAGTTTAGCACAAGTAGATTTTCTCATGTTATTTATGTTAGTGCAGGGTGAGCTGAACATAGTGGACTGTATACAATAGCTGTAGAATAAGCAGATGCGTGCAGGTCAGTTCGAGGGACATACATTAGGTTACTTACATTGTGTCTACCAACGCCCCCTGGCGTAATGTACAATTGCTGAAGCATTATGACAACTCTGCATCACAATGGTAGGGATTAACTGAGCCGGGCTTGGGTCATTGATAAGTCATTGTCTCAACGTAGCCTTATAAGGATAGGGGGCACTATTTTCATGTCCGGATGAAAAGCCCAAAGTAAACTACCTGCTACTCAGGCCCAGAAGCTAGGAAGCTAGGATATGCAAATAATTGGTAGATTTGGATAGAAAATACTCAAAAGTTTCTAAAACTGTTAAAACCTCTTGAAGCAAGGGGGCAGTATTTAGATGTTTGGATAAAAAACGTTCCCAAAGTAGACTGCCTATTTTTCAGGCCCAGAAGCTAGAATATGCAAATAATTGGCGGATTAGGATAGAAAACACTCTAAAGTTTCCAAAACTGTCAAAATATTGTCTGTGAGTATAACAGAACTGAAATTACAGGCGAAAACCTGAGGAAAGTCCAACCTGGAAGTGCTGTTTTTCTGAAACTTCTCTGTTCCATTGCAAGCCTATCCTCCATTTAAAGGGATATCAACCAGATTCCTTTCCCTATGGCTTCCACAGGGTGCGAACAGTCTTTAGACATAGTTTCAGGCTTTTATTCTGAAAAAATTAGCGAGAATGATCACATCGCGTCAGTGGATAGCTAGGTGTCTCCAGATTTGTTCATGCGCGACACAGGAGCGAGACCTTTTCTCCCTCTCTCCTATTGAAAAGTCTACCGTCCGGTTGAAATATTATCGATTATTTAATGTAAAAACAACCTGAGGATTTGATTATAAAAAAACGATTGACATGTTCCTACGAACTTTACTGATACTATTTGGAATTTTTGTCTGCCCGTCGTGACAGTATGAGCCTGTGAATTACTCAACAAAACGCGCCAACCAAATGGAGGTTTTTGGATATAAAAATAATCTTTATCGAACAAAACAAACATTTACTGTGTAACTGGGAGTCTCGTGAGTGCAATCATCCAAAGTTCATCAAAAGTAAGCGATTCATTTTATTGTTTTTCTGACTTTCATGACTTTGCTGCTAGCTGTTTGTAATATTTTGTCTACTGAGAGGTATCCTCACATAAATGCTTGGTTTGCATTCGCTGTAAAGCTTTTTTGAAATCTGACACGACAGGTGGATTAACAACAAGCTAAACTGTGTTTTGGTAGATTGCACTTGCTATTTCATGAAAATGTAATATTTTTAGTAATTTAATTTGAATTTGGCACTCTGCAATTCAGCGGATGTTGATCCCACTGAAGGGATCGGTGTGCAAAGAGGTTTTAATATGTCTGTGAGTATGACAGAACCTATTTGGCAAGCGAAACCCTGAGGACAAACCATCCAGGATTTTTTTTTTCAGGTCCCTCTCTTTTCAATGGGGTTTCTATGGGAATCTAGAATTGTAAGGCAGTTGCTTGCAGTTCCTATCGCTTCCACTAGATGTCAACAGTCTTTAGAAATTGGTTAATGTTTTTCCTTTGAATAATGAAGAAGTAGCTCTGTTCAGAACGAGGGTAGAGTGAAGTGTATTACTTGTTAGAGGCGCGTGACCTGAAAGCACGCTCCACTTTTCCTCTGGTAATTGAACAAAGTTTTGAAATTTTTATGAATTTTTATTGATTATTTACGTTTAAAAATAGAGTTTTTCGAGTTGATTTTCATGGGATGATGGCTTCAGGGCCTGAGCTACAGGCCGTTTACTTTGGGCACGTCATTCAGACAGGAAGTGGACAAACCCTAAGAAGTTTGAAGATAAATGGACTAACTGATGGCCAACCTATTCTCCCACTGAGAGGAGAACATCCTCCACTGTCACATTCGGCTCAGGCATATTTATTTTACCTTTATTTAACTAGGCAAGTCAGTTAAGAACAAATTCTTATTTTTGACGGCCTAGGGTTAACGGCCTGTTCAGGGGCAGAACAACAGATTTGTACCTTGTCAGCTCGGGGATTTGAACTTGCAACCTTCCGGTTACTAGTCCAACGCTCTAACCACTAGGCTACCCTGCCGCCTCCTACTCTCATAAACTTGAACCCATGGTGGAGAGACAGGGACGGCTCTCGTCCTAAAAATGTCACCCACTGACTCACCTTTACCACTTAAACAAGTCACCCTCGCACATACAACTCCAGGGAGAGAGCGAGAGAGACAATAGGACAGAGAGAGAGAGAGAGAGAGCGAGAGAGACAGAGAGAGAGAGAGAGGAATAGAGAGAGAGAGAATATGACAGAGAGAGAGAGAGCGAGAGAGACAGAGAGAGGAATAGAGAGAGAGAATAGGACAGAGAGACAGAGACAGAGAGAGAGAGTCAGAGAGAGACAGGTCAGAGAGAGATAGAGAGGGAGGGAGGGAGAGAGAGAGAGAGAGAGAGACAATAGGACACTTGCTTTGGCAATGTTAACACATGTTTCCCATGCCAATAAAGCCCCTTGAATTGAATTGAATTGAGAGACAGAGAGACAGAGAGAGACAATAGGACAGAGAGAGAGGGAGAGAGATGGAGGGAGACAATAGAACAGAGAGAGGGAGAGAGACAGAGACAGACAATAGGACACAGAGAGAGAGAGAGAGAGAGAGAGAGGGGGAGGGAGAGAGAAAGACAGAGAGAGACAATAGGACAGAGAGAGCGAGAGAGAGGGAGATCATCTTTCCTGAGAAAATCCTTCCATCTGACACATACTGTACACACACACACATCCCTCCCACTAAAGATTGGCCAGTGTATCTTACCTGGATACTCCAGTTTGTGTCTCTTGTTGGCAAAACAATGCTTTAATTATCATACAGAGAGACAAGAGATGATTGCTGCTAAGTGTGTGTATGTTACTGCTGTGTGTGTGTGTGTGTGTGTGTGTGTGTGTGTGTGTGTGTGTGTGTGTGTGTGTGTGTGTCTGGTATCAGAGGGAAACAGGAAGAGATTTGGAGGAAGAGGTCCATCACTCCTTCACAGGCCAAAAGATAAAGATGTAATGCTCCGGTGTGTGTGTGTGTGTTTGAGTGTGTGTGTGTGTGTGTGTGTGTGTGTTTGAGTGTGTGAGAGAATCTGGCCAGATTTCCAGTCTCCAGTGTGTGTAAGACATTGGCAAGATCTTGCTCTGAGGACTGGGTGCAGCTAGGTGTGTGTTTGTATGTTTGTTTGTGTTTGCCAACTCCAAGAAGAGCTGGAACCCCTATCATTCCTCTCACCCTACTCTCTATCTGTGTTTCTGTGTCTCTGTGTCTCTGTGTGTGTCTCAGTGTCTCAGTATCTCAGTGTCTCTGTGTCTCTGTGTCTCTGTGTCTCTGTGTGTGTGTCTCAGTGTCTCTGTGTGTGTCTCAGTGTCTCTGTGTCTCTGTGTGTGTCTCAGTGTCTCTGTGTCTCTGTGTGTGTCTCTGTGTCTCTGTGTCTGTGTGTGTCTCTCTCTCTCTCTCTCTCTCTGCATGATAAACATTGTGTAAATATTGCCAAAGAATCCATGTATAAAATATAATTTTAATGAAAAATAAACTAAATAATAATAATAATAATACGATAACAGTAGTAATAAAATACCAACAATAGAAAAATATTATCACAACTATCTACCATTACCACAACTATCCCTGCTGCTACCATTACCACAACTATCCCTGCTGCTACCATTACCACAACTATCCCTACTGCTACCACTACCACAACTATCCCTGCTGCTACCATTACCACAACTATCCCTGCTGCTACCATTACCACAACTATCCCTGCTGCTACCATTACCACAACTATCCCTGCTGCTACCACTACCACAACTATCCCTGCTGCTACCACTACCACAACTATCCCTGCTGCTACCACTACCACAACTATCCCTGCTGCTACCACAACTATCCCTGCTGCTACCACTACCACAACTATCCCTGCTGCTATCACTACCACAACTATCCCTGCTGCTACCACTACCACAACCATCCCTGCTGCTACCACTACCACAACCATCCCTGCTGCTACCACTACCACAACCATCCCTGCTGCTACCATTACCACAACTATCCCTGCTGCTACCATTACCACAACTATCCCTGCTGCTACCATTACCACAACTATCCCTGCTGCTACCATTACCACAACTATCCCTGCTGCTACCATTACCACAACTATCCCTGCTGCTACCATTACCACAACTATCCCTGCTGCTACCATTACCACAACTATCCCTGCTGCTACCATTACCACAACTATCCCTGCTGCTACCATTACCACAACTATCCCTGCTGCTACCATTACCACAACTATCCCTGCTGCTACCATTACCACAACTACCCCTGCTGCTACCATTACCACAACTATCCCTGCTGCTACCATTACCACAACTATCCCTACTGCTACCACAACTATCCCTACTGCTACCACAACTATCCCTGCTGCTACCATTACCACAACTATCCCTGCTGCTACCATTACCACAACTATCCCTGCTGCTACCATTACCACAACTATCCCTGCTGCTACCATTACCACAACTATCCCTGCTGCTACCATTACCACAACTATCCCTGCTGCTACCATTACCACAACTATCCCTGCTGCTACCATTACCACAACTATCCCTGCTGCTACCATTACCACAACTATCCCTGCTGCTACCATTACCACAACTATCCCTGCTGCTACCATTACCACAACTATCCCTGCTGCTACCATTACCACAGCTATCCCTGCTGCTACCATTACAACTATCCCTGCTGCTACCACAACTAGCTACCATTACCACAACTATCCCTTCTGCTACCATTACCACAACTATCCCTGCTGCTACCATTACCACAACTAGCTATCATTACTATTACCAATACTATTACCATTACCACAACTAGCTATCATTACTACTACCAATACTATTACCATTACCCCAACTAGCTATCATTACTACTACCAATATTACTGTTATTACCATTACCACAACTAGCTATCATTACTACCAATAGTACTGCTATTACCATTACCATACCTAGCTCTCATTACAACTACCTATATTACTGCTATTACCATTACAATAACTAGCTATCATTACTACTACCAATATTAGTACAATTAACATTACCACAACTATCCCTGCTGCTACCATTACCACAACTATCCCTGCTGCTACCATTACCACAACTAGCTATCGTTAATACTACCAATAGTACTGCTACTACCATTACCACAACTAGCTATCATTACTACTACCAATATTAGTACTACTACCATCACCACAACTAGCTATCAATACTACTACCAATATTATTGCCATTACCATTACCACAACTAGCTATCATTACTACTACCAATATTATTGCCACTACCATTACCACAACTAGCTATCATTACTACTACCAATATTAGTACTACTACCATTGTTACGGTTTTCTTTAGGTGAAGGAGAGTCAAACCAAAATGCAGCGTGGTAATTTAGATTCATCTTTAATAAAGAAGAAACACGAACAATACAAAAAAAAAACGTACCGTAACCTAAACAGCCTATACTGGTGCAAAACAAACACAAAGACAGGAACAATCACCCACAACACACTCAAAGAATATGGCTGCCTAAATATGGTTCCCAATCAGAGACAACGATAAACACCTGCCTCTGATTGAGAACCACTTCAGGCAACCATAGACTATGCTAGATACCCCTACTAAGCCACAAACCCGATACCTAACAAAAACCACAAGACAAAACACACCACATAAATAACCCATGTCACACCCTGGCCTGACCAAAATAATAAAGATAACACAAAATACTAAGACCAGGGCGTGACAACCATTACCACAACTAGCTATCAAATCTACATCTACCGATATTACTGCTATTAAAATTACCCAAATTAGCTATCATTACTACACAACCAATATTACTGCTATAACCATTACCACAACTAGCTATCATTACTACTACCAATATTACTGCTACTACCATTACCACAACTAGCTATCATTACTACTACCAATATTACTGCTATTACCATTACCACAACTAGCTATCATTACTACTACCAATATTACTGCTACTACCATTACCACAACTAGCTATCATTACTACTACCAATATTACTGCTACTACCATTACCACAACTAGCTATTATTACCACTACCAATATTACTTTTACCACCAACACCACTTAATTCGTGCTACAACTAACATCATCATCATCATCACTACAACTACAACTACAACTACTACTACTA
>NC_143040.1:69996749-70001749 GCF_057628025.1 Oncorhynchus mykiss
CACAACTACGGTGGCAAAACAGGCTGCCTAAGTATGATTCCCGAATCAGAGACAACGATAGACAGCTGTCCCTGTTTGAGAACCATACCCGGCCAAAACATAGAAACACAGAACATAGAGTTTCCCACCCGAGTCCCACCCAATGTCACCCGGCGTGACGTTGTATGAATGTCTGTCTGTATGGTCAAAAAACTATACCGCTCCCGTGTCTCGCTAGGACTCCTCCCCCCCCCGAAGGCCCAACTTCCTGCCTTTATCCTAACACACTTACCACAGTACAATGAATGGGCAAGAGGGGGGGGCAAAAACTGAGTTACACTAACAACAAATTAATATATCTCAATCAGATAAATATAAATTATAAAGGTATGTACCTAATATTTCATCATTGACATTAATATTCAATATATTTACACAAACGTACACGGAGCTCTGTATGTTCTGTCTTTTATACAAATATGTCCAAATCGGCTCTAACAGACATAATGAACTTTACAGAGTACCAGAATATTTTAGCCTAAAAACCTGGTTAGCTCTGACTGGAGACTGAATCTTGGCCGCAAGTGGATCTTCCCGCAAGACAATAACCCAAAACACACATCAAAATCCACGAAGAAAATGGTTAATCGGCCATGAAATCTCCATTTTGCGATGGCCATCTCAGTCTCCGGACGCATTGAAAATCTAATGTTTGAATTCCAAAAGCGAAGATCAGGGATACGATCTGGAAAGGTTCTGTATGTAGAAACGGTCTAAGATCCGTACCAATATGTTCTCCAACTCGTAAAACATTTTATAAAAAGGCTCAGTACCATTATCCTTATCCTCGCAGCAAGGTGAGGCATTGACATTGATAGAAAACAGAGTTGTCAATAATTATGACCCCTTACTTTTTAGAGATTTATTTTTTTGCTGTTAAAACAAATTCAATCAATCATTAAAATGTATTCATAAAGCCCTTCTTACATCAGCCGAGAGAGAGAGAGACAGAGAGGCAGAGAGAGAGAGAGAGAGAGGGAGAGAGAGAGAGAGAGAGACAGAGAGAGAGAGAGACAGAGAGAGAGAGGGAGAGAGAGAGAGAGAGAGAGAGAGAGAGAGAGAGAGGGAGAGAGAGAGAGAGACAGAGAGAGAGAGAGAGAGAGAGAGGGAGAGAGGGAGAGAGACAGAGAGACAGAGAGAGAGAGAGACAGAGAGAGAGAGAGAGAGAGATAACACACTGACCCTGGCGACACAAACTATAGCAGCATAAAACTGGAGGCTGAGACAGGAGGGGTCCCTGTGGCCAAGTCCGACGATACACCCAGAAAGGGCCAAACAGGCAGGATATAACCCCACCCACTTTGCCAAAGCACAGCCCCCACACCACTAGCGGGATATCTTCAACCAACAACTTACTATCCTGAGACAAGGGAAATTGTATATCTCTGAGCAATTGTATTAGTATAAAATACATTTTCCCAATTTTTTGGGAGCATATAATATACAGTAGCTCAGTATTAGAATTGTTTACTTTATACAGTTACTTGAAACAGAAGAGAGATGGATGGAAGATGAAAAGTGAGTGATAGAGATAGAGACTAAATAGTTAGTGATATAGAGACTGAAGAGTGAGTGATATAGAGACTGAAGAGTGAGTCATAGTGAGGTAGAGACTAAAGAGTGAGTGATATGGCGACTAAAGAGTGAGTGATAGTGAGCTAGAGACCGAAGTGTGAATGATATGGAGACTAAAGAGTGAGTGATATGGAGACTGAAGAGTGATTGATAGTGAGGTAGCGACTAAAGAAAGTGATATAGAGACTGAAGAGTGAGTGATATAGAGGAAGTGACTGAAGAGTGAGTGATAGTGAGGTAGAGACCGAAGTGTGAATAATATAGAGGAAGCGACTGAAGAGTGAGTGAAAGTTAGGTAGAGACCGAAGTGTGAGTGATATAGAGGAAGCGACTGAAGTGTGAGTGATAGTGAGGTAGAGACCGAAGTGTGAGTGATATAGAGGAAGCGACTGAAGAGTGAGTGAAAGTGAGGTAGAGACTGAGTGGATTGTGAGAGGCAGAGGCCCCCAGGGCAGATTGAAACATCCCAGTGCTACCCTGCTGTGTGTTTTAACACACACAAACACACACTCACACCTCCCACCGTGTGAGCGCCTTAGAGAGGGACGGTCAGGTGTGGGAAGATAGGAATGTGTGTCAACGGAGAACAGAGTTACCTCTGAGAACCCTCTGGAGAGTAGGAGAGCCCTGGGCAAGGTGTGTGTGTGTGTGTGTGTGTGTGTCTTGCCAGGTAGAGGTGTGGAGTTGGGAGCATGGCACTGCCACCCTGCCCAATCATGCCCCCTGGCCACACTGAAACTACAGGGAATCTCTCCATTCCTCAGCTTACTGGACACGCATTGTGAAATGCATGTATGCACACACACACACACACACACACACACACACACACACACACACACACACACACACACACACACACACACACACACACACACACACACACACACACACACACACACACACACACACACACACACACACACACACAGTCCAGCCTGTAGGTCCATTGAGCTGAGGAATGGAGAGAAGAGTTCTGGTGGTGTTAAAGCTCTGGCCCCCTGACACACCTGGTAGACTGGAGGAGGAGGAGACTGGTGGAGGGAGGAGACTGGTGAAGGAGGAGGAGACTGGTGGAGGAGGAGGAGACTGGTGGAGGGAGGAAGAGACTGGTGGAGGAGGAGGAGGCTGGTGGAGGAGGAGACTGGTGGAGGGAGGAGGAGGCTGGTGGAGGGAGGAGACTGGTGGAGGGAGGAGGAGGCTGGTGGAGGGAGGAGACTGGTAGAGGAGGAGACTGGTGAGGAGAGAGGAAACTGGTGGAGGGAGGAGACTGGTGGAGGGAGGAGACAGGTAGAGGAGGAGACTGGTGAGGAGAGAGGAAACTGGTGGAGGGAGGAGACTGCTGGAGGAGGAGACTGGTGGAGGGAGGAGGAGGCTGGTGGAGGGAGGAGACTGGTGGCGGGAGGAGACTGGTAGAGGAGGAGACTGGTGAGGAGAGAGGAAACTGGTGGAGGGAGGAGACTGGTGGAGGGAGGAGACTGGTGGAGGAGGAGGAGACTGATGGAGGGAGGAGACTGCTGGAGGAGGAGGAGACTGGTGGAGGAGGAGGAGACTGGTGGAGGAGGAGACTGGTGGAGGAGGAGACTGGTAGAGGAGGAGACTGGTGAGGAGAGAGGAAACTGGTAGAGGGAGGAGACTGGTGGAGGGGGGAGACTGGTAGAGGAGGAGACTGGTGAGGAGAGAGGAAACTGGTGGAGGGAGGAGACTGGTGGGGGGAGGAGACTGGTGGAGGGAGGAGACTGGTGGAGGAGGAGACTGGTGGAGGGAGGAGACTGGTGGAGGGAGGAGACTGGTGGAGGGAGGAGACTGGTGGAGGAAGGAGACAGGTGGAGGGAGGATACTGGTGGAGGGAGGAGACTGGTGGAGGAGGAGACTGCTGGAGGAGGAGACTGGTGAGGTACCCCATAGACACTGTATATTCGATAGGATATTACTTGAAAAACTACAAACCTCAGATTTCCCACTTCCTGGTTGGATTTTTTCTCAGGTTTTTGCCTGCCATATAAGTTATTTTATACTCACAGACATCATTCAAACAGTTTTAGAAACTTCAGAGTGTTTTCTATCCAAATCTACTAATTATATGCATTTTCTAGTTTTTATGGCTGAGTAGCAGGACGTTTAATTTGGGCACACTTTTCATCCAAAACTCCGAATGCTGCCCCCTACCCTAGTGAATTTAATTTTTGTTTGTAAGCAGGAACCAGGAGGATAGAATTATGTTCAGATTCGACAAATGGAGGGTGAGGAAGAGCTTTGTATGCGTCTCTGTGTGTGGAATAAAGGTGGTTCAGAGTTTTAATCCCTCTGGTTGCACGTTTACCATGCTGATAAAAATGTGGTAAAACAGATTTAAGTTTCCCTGCATTACAGTCCCCAGGTACTAGGAGCGCCGCCTCTGGGTGAGCAGTTTCCTGTTTGCTTATGGCGGAATAAGGCTCATTCAATGCTGTCTTAGTGCCAACCTCTGACTGTGGTGGTATGTAAACAGCTACAAAAAATACAGATGAAAACTCTCTAGGTAGATAGTGTGGTCTACAGCTTATCATGAGATACTCTACCTCAGGTCTACCTGCCGGTCCATCGTATAACCAGCCAGCTGTATGTTGATAATGTCGTTGTTCAGCCACGACTCCGTGAAGCATAAGATATACAATTTTTGAATGTCCTATTGGTAGTTTAATCTTCCGCGTAGGTCATCTATCTAATTCTCCAAAGATTTCACGTTTGCTAGCAGAATGGAAAGAAGTGGAGGTTTATTCGATGGCCTAGGAGTTCTCAGAAGGCCCCTTTTTCTCTGCCTCCTCTTCACGCAAATCACGGGGATCTGGGCCTGTTCCCGAGAAAGCAGTATATAATTTGCGTCGAGCTCGTCACTCGTTAAAGGAGAAGGGTTAGGGTTTCTGCCAGTCCATGGTGAGTAATCACAGTCCGTGGTGAGTAATCACAGTCCTGTGATCGCAGTTATTTAAATGTTATTTTTGGTCATTAGAGACGGTAGCGGCAACATCAGGTACAAAATAAGCTTAAAAAATAAATAAACGAACAAAGAAAACAATCGGTTGGGGACGAGTAAAACGTCAGCATTCTTCTCCGGCGCCATCGTAGGATAAAAATAAAAATAATTGTTCTTCCCTGAGATCGGATGTGAGGTAGAAACTAAGATTTGGCTTTGTTGAGGTTGTTGTGCTTAAAGGAGCAGTCTGCATTTGGCTTTGTTGAGGTTGTTGTGCTTAAAGGAGCAGTCTGCATTTGGCTTTGTTGAGGTTGTTGTGCTTAAAGGAGCAGTCTGCATTTGGCTTTGTTGAGGTAAAGGAGCAGTCTTGCTGCATCCATTTGATTCTTAAAGAATATAAATTATAAATGCCTCATGAGCTTAGTTCAAC
>NC_143040.1:70014249-70039249 GCF_057628025.1 Oncorhynchus mykiss
TGATGAAGATCATCAAAGGTTAGTGATTCATTTGATCTATTTCTGCTTTTTGTGACAACTCTCTTTGGCTGGAAAAATGGCTGTGATTTTCTGTGACTTGGTGGTGACCTAACATAATCGTTTGTGGAGCTTTTGCTGTAAAGCCTTTTTGAAATCAGACACTGTGGCTGGATTAATGAGAATTATATCTTTAAAATGGTGCCTAATACTTGTATGTTTGAGAAATTTGATTTATGAGATTTCTGTTGATTGAATTTGGCGACCTGCAATCTTATTGACAGTTAGCGAGGGGTTCCGCTAGCGGAACGGTTTCCAGACAGGTTAAAACCTCTTAGAGCTCCCCCCCTACTTTGTGCAATTTCCACCTGAAGACATACCCAAATCTAACAGCCTGTAGCTCAGGCACAGAACCAAGGATATGCATATTCGTGGTACCATTTGAAAGAAAACACTCTGACGTTTGTGGAAATGTGAATTGAATGTAGGAGAATATAACACAATAGATATGGTTTAGATAAAACAATGGAAAAAAACATATGTTTTTTTATTTTTATTTTTGTATCATCATCTTTAGAATGAACAAACATTCAGATACGATGATGGGGACAATTTCATATATAGCAACATATTAAGAGGGTAACTTCCAAAATTAGTGTGCTACATTACATTTATCATGAAGTCACCCAGGTGTCCCACACAAGTAGCCCAAATGTACCCAAGTGGCCAAATTGGTGAAGGTATACATTTTGAAACAATTTTTTTATTTATTTATTTTACCTTTATTTAACCAGGTAGGCAAGTTGAGAACAAGTTCTCATTTACAATTGCGACCTGGCCAAGATAAAGCAAAGCAGTTCGACAGATACAACGACACAGAGTTACAAAATACCAAAATGTTATTCTAACACCCCCCCCCCCCCCAAAAAAAAAATTGAAAAATAAATGGAACTTTTTTGGGGGGAAAAATTATAATTGTTGATAAACAAACATGAACAAAAAAATAACATGGGTAACTATTTACACACTTTCAATATTTGGAAGACCCTCAGTCCTCTATCAAATCAATATATTTATATAGCCCCAGCCTAAAACCCCAAACAGCAAGCAATGCAGGTGTAGAAGCACGGTGGCTAGGAAAAACTCCCTAGAAAGGCAAAAACCTAGGAAGAAACCTAGAGAGGAACCAAGCTATGTGGGGTGGCCAGTCCTCTTCTGGCTGTGCCGGGTGAAGATCACAGTGGTTGTAGAGGGTGCAACAGGACAGCACCTCAAGAGTAAAAATTAACAGGTCAGGGTTCCATAGCCTCAGGCAGAACAGTTAAAACTGGAACAGCAGCACGGCCAGGTGGACTGGGGACAGCAAGGAATCATCAAGGCAGGTAGTCCTGACGCATGGTCCTAGGGCTCAGGTCCTCCGAGAAAGAGAGAATTAGAGAGAGCATACTTAACCTGTTAGAGCTCTAGGGGCGCTATTTCATTTTTGGATAAAAAACGTTCCCGTTTTAAGCGCGATATTTTGTCACGAAAAGATGCTCGACTATGCATATTCTTGACAGTTTTTGAAAGAAAACACTCTGAAGTTTCAGAATCTGCAAAGATTTTGTCTGTAAGTGCCCCAGAACTCATTCTACAGGCGAAACCAAGATGATGCATCAACCAGGAATTAGCAGAATTTCTGAAGCTCTGTTTTCCATTGTCTCCTTATATGGCTGTGTTGCGCAAGGAATGAGCCTACACTTTCTGTCGTTCGCCCAAGGTCTTAGCAGCATTGTGACGTATTTGTAGGCATATCATTGGAAGATTGACCATAAGAGACTACATTTTCCAAGTGTCCGCCTGGTGTCCTGCGTCGAATTCGGTGCTACCAATTTTTTTTGGTAGCCAAATGTGATGTATAAAACGGAGCTATTTCTAATACACAAGGAATCTTTTTGGAAAAACTGAGCATCTGCTATCTAACTGAGAGTATCCTCATTGAAAACATCAGAAGTTCTTCAAAGGTAAATTATTTTATTTGAAGGCTTTTATGTTTTTGTTAATGTTGCGTGCTGGATGCTAACGCTAATGCTAACGCTAAATGCTAACGCTAAATGCTAACGCTAGCTAGCTACTTTTACACAAATGATTGTTTTCCTATGGTTGAGAAGCATATTTTGAAAATCTGAGATGACAGTGTTGTTTACAAAAGGCTAAGCTTGAGAGATGGCATATTTATTTCATTTCATTTGCGATTTTCATAAATAGTTAACGTTGTGTTATGCTAATGAGCTTGCTGATAGATTTACACAATCCTGGATACAGGGGTTTTTTCATAGCTAAACGTGACGCAGAAAACGGAGCGATTTGTCCTAAACAAATAATCTTTCAGGAAAAACTGAACATTTGCTATCTGAGAGTCTCCTCATTGAAAACATCTGAAGTTCTTCAAAGGTAAATGATTTTATTTGAATGCTTTTCTGTTTTTTTGTGTAAATGTTGCCAGCTGAATGCTAATGCTAAATGCTACGTTAGCCATCAATACTGTTACACAAATGCTTGTTTTGCAATGGTTGAGAAGCATATTTTGAAAATCTGAGATGACAGTATTGTTAACAAAAGGCTAAGCTTGAGAGCTAGCATATTTATTTCATTTCATTTGCGATTTTCATGAATAGTTAACGTTGCGTTATGGTAATGAGCTTGAGTCTGTATTCACGATCCCGGATCCGGGATGGGGAGATCAGAAAGGTTAAATTCACACAGGACACCGGATAAGACTCCCATTCGGAGTCAGTGTCACTGTGAAAGAAAATGTTCAGTTAGAATAGTTTCACATATGAGCCCTTATTCAACAGGTGTCTTTTTTATATTACAACAGACCAGCTGTATCTACTATCTCCATTTCACTTTGGCCATTGTTGTGGGCCTGCCCTCCCCTCAACAGTCTCAAATAGGCTATGTCATGTGGGTTGGGGTGGGGCGGCAGACACACGCATCTCACATTTCATGACATTACATGTTTATATATTGCTTCTAAAATAAAAATAAAAAATCACAAATAATATTTTATATTATTAATTTCAAACAAGGGCATTAGCATGATAAGATCTTACCAGTCCAAAACAATGTCCTCTCCCGTTCAAAAAATATTCCTCCACAATCGCTAAATGAATCGTCCTACAACAATCTCTGTCTCACTTTCCCAATCAATTTTTTCTAAAATTGTGTTTACATCTGCACATCTAGACTTAGATTTAGCTTTCCCTGACTTAGTCGCCAAACTGATTGATATATAAACAGCTGAATCTGTGCGTTTACCAAACAATGCAGTGCGTAATGTGTTTCTCCTTCCGGTATGAAACTTCAATAGCGTATGACTCTTTATGCTGGAGCTTACCACATGGGTTGGTCTTGCAACACATAAACTTGACCTATTGCCGTTTACCTCAGCTAATTGGCTATCTACCCAGCTAGATTTCAAGATGATTGGGTTAAAAGACAGTCAATCAACTAAACAGCAGGCAAATCATTGGTGCACAATGATGTCATGACTTGTTGTCTTCAAATCGGTTTCTTTCAGTCAGTACATCCCGCGAAATGGCCCATCACGTTTGATTGTGTTACAAACAAACCAGTTGATTGCAGTGAAACCAAACATGACTGGAAAAGTCACGTTCTGTGTGGGTTATTTACCTGGAATGTGTCGTCGAAAATGGAATGAGACGGAATTCACGACAGAAACGGTTCACAAAATGTTTCGTGTTAGGCTATAAAAACATATTTTTTCAAACAAAATATCATTCATTGTGTAACAATGAGCATTGGAATTGCAAACAGACGAAGATCGTCAAAGGTAAACAATTTATTTTAATGCAGTTTGTGATTATGTTATGCCTGTGCTGGTTAAAATGTTAGTTTTTTTTAGGGCTCTATGCTCAGATAATCGCATCATATTCTTTCGCAGTAAATATTTTTTTTAAATCTGACAACGCAGTTGGATTAGCAAGATTCTAGGCTTTCGATACATGTGGGACACTTGTATTTTCATGAATGTTTAATATGACTATTTATGTAGCGATCACCGTATGTTGTGGAATTTCAGCCCGCTAGCAGGTTCCGTGCGCACTTGTTGATTCTTCACAAAAAAATACAGTTTTATATCTTTATGTTTGAAGCCTGAAATGTGGCAAAAGGTCGCAAAGTTCAAAGGGGTCGAATACTTTAGCAAGGCACTGTATGTATACACTCCAGTGACTGAAATTACTTTGAGTAAAGCCAGAGTTTCTATTGATGCGGATGACTCAGCACTATACACGTCAGCTACTACAGTGACTGAAATGACTGCAACACTCAACAAAGAGCTGCAGTTAGTTTCAGAGTGAGTGGCAAGAAATAAGTAAGTCCTAAATGTAAAAAAAAGAAAACTAAAAGCAAATCATTCACTAAATTCTAAACCTCAACTAAATCTTGTAATGAATATAGTGGAAATTGAGCAAGTTGAGGTGACTAAACTGCTTGAATTGTAAACTGTCGTGGTCAAAACACATTGACACAACTGTAGCTAAGATGGGGAGAAGTCTGTTCATAGTCAAGAGCTGATCTGCCATTTTAATAACAACACTATGAACAAGGCAGGTCCTACAGGCCCTAGTTTCTACCTTCTTAACAACACTATCAACAAGGCAGGTCCTACAGGCCCTAGTTTCTACTTTCTTAACAACACTATCAACAAGGCAGGTCCTACAGGTCCTAGTTTCTACCTTCTTAACAACACTATCAACAAGGCAGGTCCTACAGGCCCTAGTTTCTACCTTCTTAACAACACTATCAACAAGGCAGGTCCTACAGGCCCTAGTTTCTACCTTCTTAACAACACTATCAACAAGGCAGGTCCTACAGGCCCTAGTTTCTACCTTCTTAACAACACTATCAACAAGGCAGGTCCTACAGGCCCTAGTTTCTACCTTCTTAACAACACTATCAACAAGGCAGGTCCTACAGGCCCTAGTTTCTACCTTCTTAACAACACTATGAACAAGGCAGGTCCTACAGGCCCTAGTTTCTACCTTCTTAACAACACTATCAACAAGGCAGGTCCTACAGGCCCTAGTTTCTACCTTCTTAACAACACTATCAACAAGGCAGGTCCTACAGGCCCTAGTTTCTACTTTCTTAACAACACTATCAACAAGGCAGGTCCTACAGGTCCTAGTTTCTACCTTCTTAACAACACTATCAACAAGGCAGGTCCTACAGGCCCTAGTTTCTACCTTCTTAACAACACTATCAACAAGGCAGGTCCTACAGGCCCTAGTTTCTACCTTCTTAACAACACTATCAGCAAGGCAGGTCCTACAGGCCCTAGTTTCTACCTTCTTAACAGCACTATCAACAAGGCAGGTCCTACAGGCCCTAGTTTCTACCTTCTTAACAACACTATCAACAAGGCAGGTCCTACAGGCCCTAGTTTCTACCTTCTTAACAACACTATGAACAAGGCAGGTCCTAGTTTCTACCTTCTTAACAACACTATCAACAAGGCAGGTCCTACAGGTCCTAGTTTCTACCTTCTTAACAACACGATCAACAAGGCAGGTCCTACAGGCCCTAGTTTCTACCTTCTTAACAACACTATCAACAAGGCAGGTGTTTACAAGCCCTTGTTTCTACCTTCTTAACAACACTATCAACAAGGCAGGTCCTACAGGCCCTAGTTTCTACCTTCTTAACAGCACTATCAACAAGGCAGGTCCTACAGGCCCTAGTTTCTACCTTCTTAACAACACTATCAACAAGGCAGGTCCTACAGGCCCTAGTTTCTACCTTCTTAACAACACTATCAACAAGGCAGGTCCTACAGGCCCTAGTTTCTACCTTCTTAACAACACTATCAACAAGGCAGGTCCTAGTTTCTACCTTCTTAACAACACTATCAACAAGGCAGGTCCTACAGGCCCTAGTTACTACCTTCTTAACAACACTATCAACAAGGCAGGTCCTAGTTTCTACCTTCTTAACAACACTATCAACAAGGCAGGTCCTACAGGCCCTAGTTTCTACCTTCTTAACAACACTATCAACAAGGCAGGTCCTAGTTTCTACCTTCTTAACAACACTATCAACAAGGCAGGTCCTACAGGCCCTAGTTACTACCTTCTTAACAACACTATCAACAAGGCAGGTCCTACAGGCCCTAGTTTCTACCTTCTTAACAACACTATGAACAAGGCAGGTCCTACAGGCCCTAGTTTCTACCTTCTTAACAACACTATCAACAAGGCAGGTCCTACAGGCCCTAGTTTCTACCTTCTTAACAACACTATCAACAAGGCAGGTCCTACAGGCCCTAGTTTCTACCTTCTTAACAACACTATCAACAAGGCAGGTCCTACAGGCCCTAGTTTCTACCTTCTTAACAACACGATCAACAAGGCAGGTCCTACAGGCCCTAGTTTCTACCTTCTTAACAACACGATCAACAAGGCAGGTCCTACAGGCCATAGTTTTGTCGTACCTGGACTACTGTTCAGTCGTGTGGTCAGGTGCCATAAAAAATAGCAATTTTCACATTTCAAATGGCTCAGAACAGGGCTGCACGGGTGGCACTTGGATGTAAACAGAGCGCTAATAAAATGCATGTCTCTTCTGGCTCAAAGTGGAGGAAATATTGACACAGCTCGGACACCCAGTTGAAATGTCTTTAAAACAGTCCCGTAGACTCTTATAAGCTCTTAGCTTGTGAGATCAGGATGGTTCGTACGAGGCTAGTAGGCCAGTGGTTCCCAACCTTGTTCAGTTACTGTACAACCAACTGAATTTTTCTCTGCCAGGAGTACCCCTGAAGTACCCCGTCATGTGCGTTTTACCAGTAGACCCATGGTCTCATGATACAGATTCAGATTCAGAGTGTTTAATAGTCACATGTACAGGGTTACAGGTGTGATGGCAGGGTACAGTGAATATCTTAGGCTTCGAGCTCCAACATGCAGGACTAAGTGAAATACAATAACGAATATGGCAATAAAACAACAACAATAGTAATACCCACAAACGATGCCACCAAGGGTCTCGTCACAGTCCCCAAGTCCAGAACAGAGTATAGAAGGTGTACAGTACTGCATAGAGCCATGACTACATGGAACTCTATTCCACAGTACTACATAGAGCCATGACTACATAGAGCTCTATTCCACAGTACTACACAGAGCCATGACTACATGGAACTCTATTCCACAGTACTACACAGAGCCATGACTACATGGAACTCTATTCCACAGTACTACACAGAGCCATGACTACATGGAACTCTATTCCACAGTACTACACAGAGCCATGACTACATGGAACTCTATTCCACAGTACTACATAGAGCCATGACTACATGGAACTCTATTCCACAGTACTACACAGAGCCATGACTACATGGAACTCTATTCCACAGTACTACATAGAGCCATGACTACATGGAACTCTATTCCACAATACTACACAGAGCCATGACTACATGGAACTCTATTCCACAGTACTACATAGAGCCATGACTACATGGAACTCTATTCCACAGTACTACACAGAGCCATGACTACATGGAACTATATTCCACAGTACCACACAGAGCCATGACTACATGGAACTCTATTCCACAGTACTACACAGAGCCATGACTACATGGAACTCTATTCCACAGTACTACATAGAGCCATGACTACATGGAACTCTATTCCACTGTACTACACAGAGCCATGACTACATGGAACTCTATTCCACAGTACTACACAGAGCCATGACTACATGGAACTCTATTCCACAGTACTACACAGAGCCATGACTACATGGAACTCTATTCCACAGTACTACATAGAGCCATGACTACATGGAACTCTATTCCACTGTACTACACAGAGCCATGACTACATGGAACTCTATTCCACAGTACTACACAGAGCCATGACTACATGGAACTCTATTCCACAGTACTACACAGAGCCATGACTACATGGAACTCTATTCCACAGTACTACATAGAGCCATGACTACATGGAACTCTATTCCACAGTACTACATAGAGCCATGACTACATGGAACTCTATTCCACAGTACTACACAGAGCCATGACTACATGGAACTCTATTCCACAGTACTACATAGAGCCATGACTACATGGAACTATATTCCACAGTACTACACAGAGCCATGACTACATGGAACTCTATTCCACAGTACTACACAGAGCCATGACTACATGGAACTCTATTCCACAGTACTACACAGAGCCATGACTACATGGAACTCTATTCCACAGTACTACATAGAGCCATGACTACATGGAACTCTATTCCACAGTACTACACAGAGCCATTACTACATGGAACTCTATTCCACAGTACTACATAGAGCCATGACTACATGGAACTCTATTCCACAGTACTACATAGAGCCATGACTACATGGAACTCTATTCCACAGTACTACATAGAGCCATGACTACATGGAACTCTATTCCATATCAGTTAACTGATGCAGCAGCAAAATTAGATAAAGAAACAGATAAAGTACACCTTATAGAACAGCGGGGACTGTGAAGCAACACAAACATTGGCACAGACACACACACCACACACACACACACGACAACATAATCACTATGCACACACATGTACTTTGTGTTGTAGATATGTTGTAGTAGAGTCATGGCCTGAGGGCACACAGTGTGTTGTGAAATCTGTGAATGTATTGTAATGTTTTTACAATTGTATAAACTGCCTTAATTTTGCTGGACCCCAGGAAGAGTAGCTGCTGCCTTGGCAGGAACTAATGGGGATCCATAATAAACCCCAGGAGGAGTAGCTTCTGCCTTGGCAGGAACTAATGGGGATCCGTAATAAACCCTAGGAAGAGTAGCTTCTGCCTTGGCAGGAACTAATGGGGATCCATAATAAACCCCAGGAGGAGTAGCTTCTGCCTTGGCAGGAACTAATGGGGATCCATAATAAACCCTAGGAAGAGTAGCTTCTGCCTTGGCAGGAACTAATGGGGATCCGTAATAAACCCTAGGAAGAGTAGCTTCTGCCTTGGCAGGAACTAATGGGGATCCATAATAAACCCCAGGAGGAGTAGCTTCTGCCTTGGCAGGAACTAATGGGGATCCGTAATAAACCCTAGGAAGAGTTGCTTCTGCCTTGGCAGGAACTAATGGGGATCCATAATAAACCCCAGGAGGAGTAGCTTCTGCCTTGGCAGGAACAAATGGGGATCCATAATAAACCCCGGGAAGAGTAGCTTCTACCTTGGCAGGAACTAATGGGTATCCATAATAAATACAAATACAAATCCTCAACTGTAATTCACAATCCTACACTACCATCTGAGTGTGTTTAAACTAGACTAAGAATATTGTACCTAGTCTCTCCATACTCTTTGTCTTGGTCTCGGTCTCTGTCTCAGACCATCTCAATCGCCAGTCTTTCCCTTTGATCAGGTTTAAGATCGGGTGTTTTTGGTGTTTGTGTGAGGTAATGGCTGCAACTGTGTGGAAGGATGCTGGGCCTCTGTTCACATGTTACTGTTACCTACGTTCTTCTGACCTCCATTTTCCTGTTACCTTCGTTCTTCTGACCTCCATTTTCCTGTTACCTACGCTCTTCTGACCTCCATTTTCCTGTTACCTACGCTCTTCTGACCTCCATTTTCCTGTTACCTACGTTCTTCTGACCTCCATTTTCCTGTTACCTTTGTTCTTCTGACCTCCATTTTCCTGTTACCTACGTTCTTCTGACCTCCATTTTCCTGTTACCTACGTTCTTCTGACCTCCATTTTCCTGTTACCTTCGTTATTTTGACCTCCATTTTCCTGTTACCTACGCTCTTCTGACCTCCATTTTCCTGTTACCTACGTTCTTCTGACCTCCATTTTTCTGTTACCTTCGTTCTTCTGACCTCCATTTTCCTGTTACCTACGTTCTTCTGACCTCCATTTTCCTGTTACCTACATTCTTCTGACCTCCATTTTCCTGTTACCTTCGTTCTTCTGACCTCCATTTTCCTGTTACCTACGCTCTTCTGACCTCCATTTTCCTGTTACCTACGTTCTTCTGACCTCCATTGCAGTAGGGTCGAGGTGTTTCTTTCCTACAGGCAGATCCACAGCAGACACAGGACAGCAGAGAGAGTGGAGTCTGAAGAACACATTATGTGTCACAATAATTACAGACGTGGACGACAAAAGACCAATCTTATCAGTATGGTAATGTATGCATCTGCTGCCTTTTACACACACACACACACACACACACACACACACACACACACACACACACACACACACACACACACACACACACACACACACACACACACAATGTCAATATATGCAGCATCTTTCTATCTCTCTGCTTCCATTCATTCATCTCTATTGTTGATGATGTGAGTTTTGGCGAAGGCTACTGACAGTAATGTAGGAGGTCAAGAGAGAGAGGTTACCACTTATTACTCTATAACAATACAGACACGCACGTCCTCGGGACATGGACGTGTGAGTGTGTGAGACAGTGTGTGTGCGTGCATTTGCTCCTGTCTGTGTTGCAGTGTATTCTGCCCATCTTTAAAGACATCAGAGACACCACCACTTTAAAAGCTGTCCTAGCCCCCTGCCCCTTTAAAAGCTGTCCTAGCCCCATGCCCCTTTAAAAGCTGTCCTAGCCCCGCCCCTTTAAAAGCTGTCCGAGCCCCCGCCCCTTTAAAAGCTGTCCTAGCCCGCGCCCATTTAAAAGCTGTCCTAGCCCCCACCCCTTTAAAGGCTGTCCTAGCCCCCACCCCTTTAAAGGCTGTCCCAGCCCCACGCCCCTTTAACAGCTTGTCTAGCCCCCGCCCCTTTAAAAGCTGTCCTAGCCCCCGCCCCTTTAAAAGCTGTCCTAGCCCCCGCCCCTTTAAAGGCTGTCCCAGCCCCCGCCCTTTAAAAGCTGTCCTAGCCCCGCCCCTTTAAAAGCTGTCCTAGCCCCGCCCCTTTAAAATATGTCCTAACCCCGCCCCTTTAAAAGCTGTCCTAGCCCCGCCCCTTTAAAAGATGTCCTAGCCCCGCCCCTTTAAAAGCTGTCCTAACCCCGCCCCTTTAAAAGCTGTCCTAACCCCGCCCCTTTAAAACCTGTCCTAGCCCCGCCCCTTTAAAGGCTGTCCTAACCCCCCCCCCCCCTTTAAAAGCTGTCCTAGCCCCGCCCCTTTAAAAGCTGTCCTAACCCCGCCCCTTTAAAAGCTGTCCTAGCCCCGCCCCTTTAAAAGCTGTCCTAGCCCCCGCCTTTGACTACAGGTTTAATGGAAAAACATGCCGTGTGTGAAATGATAATTTTGATAATTGTCGGAATTACACTCAAACTTGAAACTTTTTTTTGTATCGCGCACACACACACACACACACACACACACACACAAACACACACACACACACACACACACACACACACACACACACGTTGGCCAAAGCCTATGGAGAAATGAATGGGGGTAAAGACAGGTTTGGGCGATGTCATAAGTTTTGTTCTATGAGATAATATTAATCAGCTAACGTCACCTTTTGTGAGTTTTGAAGCATTTATATAATCAAAACAAGCACATCACTCTTGAACGATTTGGCTGGAAAGAGAGAGATGTTACCACCTATTACCGTGAAACAATACAGACAGAGTCAGAGAGAGAGAGAGGTTACCTCCTATTACCGTGAAACAATACAGACAAAGTCAGAGAGAGAGAGAGGTTACCTCCTATTACCGTGAAACAATACAGACAAAGTCAGAGAGAGAGAGAGGTTACCTCCTATTACCGTGAAACAATACAGACAAAGTCAGAGAGAGAGAGATGTTACCACCTATTACCGTGAAACAATACAGACAGAGTCAGAGAGAGAGAGAGGTTACCTCCTATTGCAGAGAGGGAGAGAGATGAGAGGGGGGAGAGGGAGAGAGGTTACCTCCTATTGCAGAGAGGGGGGGAGATGAGAGGGAGCGAGAAATGAGAGGGAGAAAGAGATGAGGGGAGGAGAAGCGTGTGAGAGAGAGAGAGAAGGGGAGAAGAAGGGTGGTAGAGAGAGATGAGATGGGGAGGAGAAGGGTGGTAGAGAGAGATGAGATGGGGAGGAGAAGGGTGGTAGAGAGAGATGAGATGGGGAGGAGAAGGGTGGTAGAGAGAGATGTGATGGGGAGGAGAAGGGTGGTAGAGAGAGATGGAATGGGGAGGGAGAAGGGTGGTAGAGAGAGATGAGATGGGGAGGAGAAGGGTTGTAGAGAGAGATGAGATGGGGAGGAGAAGGGTGGTAGAGAGAGATGAGATGGGGGGGAGAAGGGTTGTAGAGAGTGATGAGATGGGGAGGAGAAGGGTGGTAGAGAGAGATGAGATGGGGAGGAGAAGGGTTGTAGAGAGAGATGAGATGGGGAGGAGAAGGGTTGTAGAGAGAGATGAGATGGGGAGGAGAAGGGTGGTAGAGAGAGATGAGATGGGGAGGAGAAGGGTGGTAGAGAGATGAGATGGGGAGGAGAAGGGTTGTAGAGAGAGATGAGATGAGGAGGAGAAGGGTGGTAGAGAGAGATGAGATGGGGAGGAGAAGGGTGAGAGGGAGAGAGATGAGATGGGGAGGAGAAGGCTGGTAGAGAGAGATGAGATGGGGAGGAGAAGGGTGAGAGGGAGAGAGATGAGATGGGGGGGAGAAGGGTGAGAGGGAGAGAGATGAGATGGGGAGGAGAAGGGTGGTAGAGAGAGATGAGATGGGGAGGAGAAGGGTGGTAGAGAGAGATGAGATGGGGAAGGAGAAGGGTGGTAGAGAGAGATGAGATGGGGAGGAGAAGGGTGGTAGAGAGAGATGAGATGGGGAGGAGAAGGGTTGTAGAGAGAGATGAGATGGGGAGGAGAAGGGTGGTAGAGAGAGATGAGATGGGGAGGAGAAGGGTTGTAGAGAGTGATGAGATGGGGAGGAGAAGGGTGGTAGAGAGAGATGAGATGGGGAGGAGAAGGGTTGTAGAGAGAGATGAGATGGGGAGGAGAAGGGTTGTAGAGAGAGATGAGATGGGGAGGAGAAGGGTGGTAGAGAGAGATGAGATGGGGAGGAGAAGGGTGGTAAAGAGAGATGAGATGGGGAGGAGAAGGGTTGTAGAGAGAGATGAGATGGGGAGGAGAAGGGTGGTAGAGAGAGATGAGATGGGGAGGAGAAGGGTGAGAGGGAGAGAGATGAGATGGGGAGGAGAAGGGTGAGAGGGAGAGAGATGAGATGGGGAGGAGAAGGCTGGTAGAGAGAGATGAGATGGGGAGGAGAAGGGTGGTAGAGAGAGAAGTTACCATATATTTCCTTTATTAATACTCTTCCATCTCCAACCCACTCCAACACAGACATGCAATTACTGCCACACAATCACATAGAGAGAGAGAGAGATAATGGAGGGAAGGGAGAGGGGGAGCGGAGAGAAGGAGAGGGAGGCCTGGCACTGTTTGTGGATTAGAATCATCAGAAATGAGAAATGGAAGAAAGGAATAAATTACTTAATTACATAACAAAATGGCAGCCAATGTGTGTGTGTGATGGTGTGTGTGTGATGATGTGTGTGTGTGATGGTGTGTGTGTGTGATGTTGTGTGATGGTTTGTGATGGTGTGTGTGTGTGATGGTGTGTGTGATGCTCTGTGATGGTGTGTGTGTGTGTTATTGTGTGTGAAGGTGTGTGTGTGTGTTATTGTGTGTGAAGGTGTGTGTGTGTGTTATTGTGTGTGAAGGTGTGTGTGTGTGTTATTGTGTGTGTGTGTGATGGTGTGTGTGTGTGATGGTGTGTGTGTGTGATGTTGTGTGATGGTTTGTGATGGTGTGTGTGTGTGATGGTGTGTGTGATGCTCTGTGATGGTGTGTGTGTGTGTTATTGTGTGTGTGTGTGATGGTGTGTGTGATGCTCTGTGATGGTGTGTGTTTCTTCTACATTTTCTATGTTTTCTACCAGAGTGTCTCTGTATGTAAATGCCTTAACTTCCGTCTCATATTCAGAATTTCTAGAATCAGTCCAGACTCAGCCTTAATAACCCCAGTGAACCACAGTCGTGTGATGACGAGTAACCTTGCCTTAGGCCAGGATTCAATCTGATCACTCTTTGTCATTCACGGTAAACATGTCGTCTCCATCAGAAATTACTTTAATAGACTTTAAAACATTAATTAAATAATAATAATTAATACACTGCTGTGTCACGAACGTTGTGGAAATCATACTCGGACCAAGGCCCAGCGTGCGGAGAGTTCCACACGTGTTTAATTAATGAAACTCACCAAAACAATACAGAACAAACGAAACGTGTAGTAAATGCAGTGCTCAACAGCAACGACACAAAAAACAAGATCCCACAACCAACAGGTGGGAAAAGGCTGCCTAAGTATGAACCCCAATCAGAGACAACGATAGACAGCTGCCTCTGATTGGGAACCATACCAAGCCAACCTAGAAATAATGAAACTAGAATGCCCACCTTAGTCACACCCCGACCTAACCCAAAATAGAGAATAAATGATCTCTAAGGTCAGGGTGTGACATGCTGATTGGATACCGGCCTGAAAAAAATGGAGGCTTTAGTTCAGCGGCCAAACCACAAGGCAGTTAACCCACTGTTCCCTGGGCACCGAAAAACGTGGATGTCGATTAAGGCAGCCCCCCAACACCTCTCTGATTCAGGGGGGTTGGGTGAAATGCAGAAGACACATTTCAGTTAAATGCATTCAGTTGTACAACTGACTTTCCTTCCTTTACTAACTTTGCAGTTGGCAAAAGCCTCAGATTCCAGTTGGTCACAGCTGTATTATTGTGGTACTATCATATATTAATTTAGTTAGTGGGATTGATTCTCTGGATCACCTGATTGTAAAATGGGTACACGCATGACTGTAAGTCACTTTGGGTTTAAAGTGTCTGCTAAATAGCAGAGTAAGTGGCGGGCAGGGTAGCCTAGTGGTTAGAGTGTAGAGGAGGCAGGGTAGCCTAGTGGTTAGAGTGTAGAGGAGGTAGGGTAGCCTAGCGGTTAGAGTGTAGAGGAGGCAGGGTAGCCTAGTGGTTAGAGTGTAGAGGAGGTAGGGTAGCCTAGCGGTTAGAGTGTAGAGGAGGCAGGGTAGCCTAGCGGTTAGAGTGTAGAGGAGGCAGGGTAGCCTAGCGGTTAGAGTGTAGAGGAGGTAGGGTAGCCTAGTGGTTAGAGTGTAGAGGAGGCAGGGTAGCCTAGTGGTTAGAGTGTAGAGGAGGTAGGGTAGCCTAGTGGTTAGAGTGTAGAGGAGGTAGGGTAGCCTAGTGGTTAGAGTGTAGAGGAGGTAGGGTAGCCTAGCGGTTAGAGTGTAGAGGAGGCAGGGTAGCCTAGTGGTTAGAGTGTAGAGGAGGTAGGGTAGCCTAGTGGTTAGAGTGTAGAGGAGGTAGGGTAGCCTAGTGGTTAGAGTGTAGAGGAGGCAGGGTAGCCTAGTGGTTAGAGTGTAGAGGAGGCAGGGTAGCCTAGTGGTTAGAGTGTAGAGGAGGTAGGGTAGCCTAGTGGTTAGAGTGTAGAGGAGGTAGGGTAGCCTAGTGGTTAGAGTGTAGAGGAGGTAGGGTAGCCTAGTGGTTAGAGTGTAGAGGAGGCAGGGTAGCCTAGTGGTTAGAGTGTAGAGGAGGTAGGGTAGCCTAGTGGTTAGAGTGTAGAGGAGGCAGGGTAGCCTAGTGGTTAGAGTGTAGAGGAGGTAGGGTAGCCTAGTGGTTAGAGTGTAGAGGAGGTAGGGTAGCCTAGTGGTTAGAGTGTAGAGGAGGTAGGGTAGCCTAGTGGTTAGAGTGTAGAGGAGGTAGGGTAGCCTAGCGGTTAGAGTGTAGAGGAGGTAGGATAGCCTAGTGGTTAGAGTGTTGGACTAGTAACCGAAAGGTTGCAATATGGAATCCCCCGAGCTGACAAGGTAAAAATCTGTCTTTCTGCCCCTGAACAAGGCAGTTAACCCACTGTTCCTAGGCTGTCATTGAAAATAAGAATTTGTTCTTGTTTGGGATAGGGGGCAGTATTTTCACGTCTGGATGAAAAGCGTGCCCAAAGTAAACTGCCTGCTACTCAGGCCCATAAGCTAGGATATGCTTGGTAGATTTGGATAGAAAACACTCTAAAGTTTCTAAAACTGTTAAAATAATGTCTGTGAGTATAACAGAACTTATATGGCAGGCGAAACCCTGAGGACAAACCATTAAAAAAAAGAAAATCAGCTGTTTTCAATGTTTATTATGAGGCAAAGTCCTCCCAGATTGCAGTTCCTAGGGCTTCCACTAGATGTCAACAGTCTTTAGAAAGAGTTTCAGGCTTGTTTTTGGAAAAATTAGCTAGAAGTTGTTGTTTTTCTAAGCGGCTTCCATTTTGGCTGTAGTGTTTCCATGCACGTGGATGAGTGCGCGTTCATTGTTGCTTATCTCCAGTAAAGACAATATTGATTCTGCGTCTTAAATTGTATCATTTATTTCTGTATTAGGGTAGCTGAGATTTGATTATAAACGTTGTTTGACTTGTTTGGAGAAGTTTATTAGCAACGTTTGGAATTCATTTTATATGTATTTTGAAGGAGGGAAACTGGGTGGATTATTGACTGAAGCGCGCCAGCTAAACTGAGTTTTTATGAATATAAAGAAGGACTTTATCGAACAAAAGGACCATTTGTGATGTAACCGGCAACCGAAGAAGATCCTCAAAGGTAAGGCATTTATTATATCGCTATTTCTGACTTTTGTGTCGCACCTGCCTGGTTGAAATATGTGCTTTTGTATGCGGGGCGCTGTCCTCAGATTCGCCGTAAAGCCTTTTTGAAATCTGACACAGCTGATGGAGTAACAAGAAGTTAAGCTTCATTTTGATGTATAACACTTTCACTTTCATGATTGTCAAATATTTATATTTCTGTCATTTGAATTTCGCACTCTGCAATTTCATCGGATGTTGTCGAGGTGGGTCGCTAGCGGAACACCTGCGCCAAAAGGTTAACACCGTCAGGGTTATTCTGCCCCTTTACTCGCTGTTCACCCATAACTGCATGGCCACAAAGAAGTAACACCATCATTAAGTTTGCCGACGACACAACGGTGAAAGGTCTGATCACCGACAACAGTGAGATATCCTATAGGGATCACAGACAGACACACATTCTCGCAGACTCATAAAAACAGACTCACAGGCAAAGACACACACACACACACACACACACATACTCACAGACTCACTCAAAACAGACTCACAGACACCCACACATAGTCACAGACACACACAAACTCAGACTCACAGACACACACAGACTCTCTCTCTCTCTCTCTCTCTCACACACACACACACACACACACACACACACACACACACACACACATACACACACACACACACACACACACACACACACACACACACACACACACACACAGACACACAGACTAACAGACACACAGACACAGGCACCCACACATACTCACAGACACACACACAGACACAAACTCAGACTCACAGACACACACACAAACACAAACTCAGACTCACAGACACACACAAACTCAGACTCACAGACACAGACCCACACACACACAGACTCACACTCACAGACACACACAAACTCAGATTCACAGACACAGACACACACACACAGACTCACACTCACAGACACACACAAACTCAGACTCACAGACACAGACACACACACACACACACACACACACAGACACATACTCACAGACACAAGCTCAGCCTCACCGACTCGCAGACACACACACACACACACAGACAGACTCACAGACACACACACACAGACCGTAGGAAGAGAAATGGCACGTTATTTACGGGAACTTTCATAGCCCAACTCTCACATGCCTCAATAAATAAATGAGTGATAAATGAATAAAGATACATCATTATGAACACAAGCGGTGTGAAGTGACCTGAGATGTCTCGGGTGTGTCTCGTCTCACCTGAGTCTATCTGGTTCAGGGTTAAAGGTGGTGTGTGTGTGTTCACGGTTAGTGGTGTAGAGTTGTCTCCACTCCTGAGGCCTACACGAGTCTGAAGCCTGGGGCTTTCCTGCAGGCTGTGGCCGTCTAGACGAAGCTTTGGCTGGGCAGTTGCTAAATTAAAGATGGGATGCTGTGTAAGTTTGGAAGGTCACTGAAGCTCAGGGAGTCTCTCTCTCTCTCTCTTAGACATACGCACGCACACAGACATACGCACGCACACAGACTCTCTCTCTCTTTGTCTTTCTCTTTCCCTCCCAGTGTAATTGTAATTGTTCCTTCTGTTCAATCTGATCTTCTCTAAGAACTACAGATTAAGAAATGAGATATACACATACTCACATACTACACACACACACACACACACACACACACACTAACACACAAAGCATTAACTTAACTCTGATGTGACATTCATCGGTCTTCTCCTTCTTACGTTCAAATCTCAGGATTGAAACCAAAACCAAATTAGTATTTTTAGTCATCTAACAATAGTATACGTCATACTCCAGGACCCACATTCACTAATCATAATCATTATGATCTAAAAGACAACAGACACACACGTAGTATATGGTTGTCTTTACCTGCCCCCCACAAAAAAGCTTTGCCAATGTTTAAGCTTTAATTAAAACAGTGATACTAGCTAGAGCAGCATGGGCTTCTGTTTTCTCTCACATCTCTAGAAGAATAACTAAATCCCTCTGAATATTACGTGATTAAAATAATAATGTAAACATTAATTAACTAGGAAGTCGGGGCACCACGGGAAAATGTTTAGAGTTAGAGTTAAACTTTCCCGTCATATATTTTGATATTTAATATCTGTTCAATTAGTCTTCTATTAATGAATTATTATTATTACCTCATTAGTTCTCATTACTGAATGTCACAAACCCTTGGATATCTGCATGAACCCTAGTTTCCATCAGCAATAAACAAAATGGCAAAATTATTTATTTACTAACTAACTAATCACAGAAGTACATAACAAACAAACAGAAGATATTGGTTGCTAACACTGATAGAAAAGTCCCTAGTGGACTAAGCCGATATGACTGCTTGTTAGACAAAGGAAAGGGGTAGGGACAGAGAAAGAGCGGGAAAAACAAAATGGATTCACTACACACAGTTGATAATTATATTCATTGAAATGCTAAGCTGTTGAACGGGCCGCTCATTCAAGAATAATCGCAATGTATATTATGCAATGTATATATTTTCGCCCATCTGTCGTTGTTGTCTTCTCTGTTGGAATCCTCGATCGTCCTGTAGAGTTCCCAGGAGTCACGATGTCTTTCGTGGTCGTAGGTGGTTCAGGATACTTCAGAGTACTATTTGGAAATGTTCTCATAGATAGATAGATGCTTCGGCGGGTGTCGATATTCTTGTTCTTAGGTTCTAAGTCATTTTTCGCTGCAAACAAGTAACTCGTGTCGTCTAGAATTTGCTCCTTTCTGTAGTGAATCGATAGCCTCAGAGTTTAACAACGCACACACACTCACAAAATATGTAATTACATTTCTTCCCCAATGAGCGGTGTTGTGGCAGTAAGTGATGGTTGTATGGGGACTTTGTTTACGGCTCTATCACTTCCTAAGTGTCAAAGGAACTGAAATGAAAAGAAATTGTCACGAACCGACTCAAGCCCGTAACAAAGGGAGACAACGTGCAGATAAGGAGTAACAAAATATATATTTATTTAACTAAAGCAACTAAGGAAAATATACAATGTTGTATGTAATCAGTAATCAGTAGTGTAAGTGAGTGTTTTGCATGAATGTGATAATGCAGGGTGTTGAAAGGTGCCAAAGCAAACAAACAAAAAGGCCACTAAGAACCACAACACCATCTACAAAGGTGTCTGCATGGAGAGAGTCTCTCCCGTGAATGTGGAAGAGGTCTATTTATCCTGGGAGACACCTGTCCCAGGTGTTTCCCATGAAGCTGACGGCCCTCTCAACTCCGCCCACCGGCATCCTAGTAAGGAAACAAGAACAGACAGAATACGGCAGACAGAGTGGGAGGGTCGTCACAGAATGAGAACATAAAAGATATACAAAATATAGTTATTACACCAAAATCATCTAAATGGAATGTATTCTACATATGTCCAAGGTCCTGGAAAAATGACCCCATCATGGCATTGTCTAATGTCATTTCTAGTGTGTTCCTAATTTGCGGTGTGTTGCTTGGGGCACTATCCTAAATTGATAAATGCTTGAAAAGTCTACAGCTGCACGGCACCAGCTTCGGGCAGTCTACAGGGATGACCTATGGACTTCTGTGGAGAAACTGGTGAGTACTGTAGCTGTAGAGTCAAAGGCCTCAGAGTAAATGTTCAACTTTACTAAGGCTGGTATTTTGTTCGGACCCTTAACTTCCTATGGCTGCAAAATTGAGTAGTTTGGATAAAAGGTGCACAGAGGTGCCCATATTCAACGGCCTGCTCCTCAGACTCAGTTGCTAATATACAGTGCCTTGCGAAAGTATTCGGCCCCCTTGAACTTTGCGACCTTTTGCCACATTTCAGGCTTCAAACATAAAGATATAAAACTGTATTTTTTTGTGAAGAATCAACAACAAGTGGGACACAATCATGAAGTGGAACGACATTTATTGGATATTTCAAACTTTTTTAACAAATCAAAAACTGAAAAATTGGGCGTGCAAAATTATTCAGCCCCCTTAAGTTAATACTTTGTAGCGCCACCTTTTGCTGCGATTACAGCTGTAAGTCGCTTGGGGTATGTCTCTATCAGTTTTGCACATCGAGAGACTGACATTTTTTCCCATTCCTCCTTGCAAAACAGCTCGAGCTCAGTGAGGTTGGATGGAGAGCATTTGTGAACAGCAGTTTTCAGTTCTTTCCACAGATTCTCGATTGGATTCAGGTCTGGACTTTGACTTGGCCATTCTAACACCTGGATATGTTTATTTTTGAACCATTCCATTGTAGATTTTGCTTTATGTTTTGGATCATTGTCTTGTTGGAAGACAAATCTCCGTCCCAGTCTCAGGTCTTTTGGTCTCTTCCAGAATGGTCCTGTATTTGGCTCCATCCATCTTCCCATCAATTTTAACCATCTTCCCTGTCCCTGCTGAAGAAAAGCAGGCCCAAACCATGATGCTGCCACCACCATGTTCGACAGTGGGGATGGTGTGTTCAGCTGTGTTGCTTTTACGCCAAACATAACGTTTTGCATTGTTGCCAAAAAGTTCAATTTTGGTTTCATCTGACCAGAGCACCTTCTTCCACATGTTTGGTGTGTCTCCCAGGTGGCTTGTGGCAAACTTTAAACTACACTTTTTATGGATATCTTTAAGAAATGGCTTTCTTCTTGCCACTCTTCCATAAAGGCCAGATTTGTGCAATATACGACTGATTGTTGTCCTATGGACAGAGTCTCCCACCTCAGCTGTAGATCTCTGCAGTTGATCCAGAGTGATCATGGGCCTCTTGGCTGCATCTCTGATCAGTCTTCTCCTTGTATGAGCTGAAAGTTTAGAGGGACGGCCAGGTCTTGGTAGATTTGCAGTGGTCTGATACTCCTTCCATTTCAATATTATCACTTGCACAGTGCTCCTTGGGATGTTTAAAGCTTGGGAAATCTTTTTGCATCCAAATCCGGCTTTAAACTTCTTCACAACAGTATCTCGGACCTGCCTGGTGTGTTTCTTGTTCTTCATGATGCTCTCTGCGCTTTTAACGGAGTATAAGAGAACTCATATTGCAGGCAAAAACCTGAGAAATTCCACTTCCAATTTTAATTTTTTCTGGGGGTGGTAGATTTTCAACCAAGCTCTCATTGAAATGACAGCGAGATATGGATGAGTTTTCACTTCCTACGCCGCCCACTAGATGTCAACAGTCAATAGAACTTTGTCTGATGACTCTAATGTGAAGGGGGGTCGAATGAGACAGGAAATAGTCACCACTGCCATGAGTTGACCATGCTTTCACCATGCGCGTTCACAGGGGAAGGACCTGCGTTCCACCGCTAGTTTGAAGTCATTCTAATTCTCCGGTTGGAACGTTATTCAAGATATATGTAAACAACATTCTAAAGATTGATTCAGTACATCGTTTGACATGTTTCTACTGACTGTTACGGAACTTTTGGACATTTCGTCACGTTATAGTGGATGTTTGGAATTGTTTTCCAAACGCGCTAACCAAAGTAGCTAATTGGACATAAATAATGGACATTTTCGAACAAATCAAGCATTTATTGTGGACCTTGGATTTCTAGGACTGCATTCTGATGAAGTTCATCAAAGGTAAGGAAACATTTATCATGTATTTTCTGGTTTCTGTTGACTCCAACATGGTGGCTAATTTGGCTACTGTTCTGAGCTCCGTCTCAAATTATTGCATGGGTTGCTTTCTCTGTAAACTTTTTTGAAATCTGACTCAGCGGTTGAATTAAGGAGAGGTATATCTATAATTCCATGTGTATTATCATCTACATGTATGATGAGTATTTCTGAGTATTTCTGAGCATTTCTGTTGAAACGATGTGGCTATGCAAAACCACCTGATTATTTCTTTCTTCTTCTAATACGCCAATGTGAACTCAGATTTTTTTATATAAATATGAACTTTATCAAACAAAACATGCATGTATTGTGTAACATGAAGTCCTACGAGTGTCATCTGATGAAGATCATTCAAGGTTAGTGATTCATTTTATCTCTATTTCTGCTTTTTGTGAATGCTATATTTCGCTGGAAAATGGCTGTGCTTATTGTGGTTTGGTGGAGACCTAACGTATGCTCTCGCTGAAAAGCCTATTTGAAATCGGACACTTTGGTGGGATTAACAACACGATTAACTTTAAAATGTTATAAGACACATGTATGTTTTAGGAATTGTAATTATGAGATTTCTGTGGTTTGAATTTGGCGCCCTCTATTTTCACTGGTAGTTGTCATATCGATCCCATTAGCGGGATTGCGGCCATAACAAGTTAATGAAGTTGTCCCTTACTGGTTTTCTTCCAGTTACACTTGTTTCAGATGGATTGGTGCTTGTGACTCTTATAAACCTGGTCTCTGCTGCCCGCTCAATCAAGTGCCAGAAGGCCATCAGGTGGGTGTAGCTTACAAATCTAAAGACTGGACACAGAGTATTTGAATACCAAAAAAAAAAAGCTCATTACTATTATTGCCCATCTTCTCTAAGCATCAAATTGCCCTAGACATAACCTAGCTGCTATTGTAGCTATTGTCACTTCAGACTGCGCTCCTCCTCTTAATGGACATTGAGGATGTCTGGGTTTTGTGGCTCGAGGCGTAAAAACTGCCGGACCTCCTTCACCAGCCGGTATCATCAGAAGTTCTATGGAGAGAAATGTCTCGGTACCCGAATAAAAAAAATAAAAACCTGGAGCACCAGTACAGGATATTACAAGGCTGCTTCCTACCGTTCTGCTGCCGGGGGCTGATGTTGTCGTATTCCATGTGAAGTCAAATGGCATTAGGAGGACTTGCTCAGGAATTGCTGGAACTTGATTATTTAAAGAACTGACTCTAGCTCTGGCAATTATTTCAGGCCCTGTGCGATCATTAGGCCGGCGGCTGCGAGAGGTTCAGCAGGCTACTGGCATTACACATCTGGCTAAAATACTACTGAAGCTTTGTTGGTAGAACATTAATGATGACCTTTGACATCTTATGGAAACAGATGATGCTCGAATGCGAAGACAGGTGCCTGTCCTCAAAATGTCAAGGGCATGTTGAGACAGTGGAGACTTATCAGTGACCTAAACTCAGATAATCCCTACTGGTGTCACTGAGTTGTTGTAGTGCTGATGCAAATGTACATTTTCCCATTTCACAAAAAAACTAAAAGCATCATTTTTTGGGGTGGCACAAATCAAAATGAAATAATATGAATATTGAGCAATTGGAAGTGATTAAACTGCACTTAGATGTACAAGGGAGGAGAATGTCAATGACATGCATGTCAATCTCTCCCGGCTCAAAGTTGAGGAGAGACTGACTGCATCTCTAGTAGTCTTTGTGTGAGGTGTTGATGTGTTGAAGGTACCAGCCTGGTCTGTTCAAGCACTTGGCAACACAGTTCCAAATTAAATCAAATTGTATTAGTCACATACACATGGTTAGCAGATGTTATTGGTCACATACACATGGTTAGCAGATGTTATTGGTCACATACACATGGTTAGCAGATGTTATTGGTCAAATGGTTAGCAGATGTTATTGGTCACATACACATGGTTAGCAGATGTTATTGGTCACATACACATGGTTAACATATGTTATTGGTCACATACACATGGTTAGCAGATGCTATTGGTCACATACACATGGTTAGCAGATGTTATTGGTCACATACACATGGTTAACAGATGTTATTGGTCACATACACATGGTTAGCAGATGTTATTGGTCACATACACATGGTTAGCAGATGTTATTGGTCACATACACATGGTTAACAGATGTTATTGGTCACATACACATGGTTAGCAGATGTTATTGGTCACATACACATGGTTAGCAGATGTTATTGGTCACATACACATGGTTAGCAGATGTTATTGGTCACATACACATGGTTAGCAGATGTTATTAGTCACATACACATGGTTAGCAGATGTTATTGGTCTCATGGTTAGCAGATGTTATTGGTCACATACACATGGTTAGCAGATGTTATTGGTCACATGGTTAGCAGATGTTATTGGTCACATGGTTAGCAGATGTTATTGTGAGTGTAGCGAAATGATTATGCTTCTAGATCAGGCTGTACAGCAGTATCTAACTGTGTGTGTGTGTGTGTGTGTGTGTGTGTGTGTGTGTGTGTTTGTTTGTATGTGTGTTTTTGTGTGTGTGTGGGGGGGGGGGGGGTTGTGTGTGTGTGTATAACAGTATCAGAGCAGCTGCATTCATTCTTCTGAGCTAGGAGCCTGTGTATGGGGTGATGGGGTGCACTCTAACAATGACTACTCCTCTTCTCTGTGATGACAAGCATGTAAATGGATAGGAGGACACAGCTGGTCTTTTGCA
>NC_143040.1:70044249-70059249 GCF_057628025.1 Oncorhynchus mykiss
CGTTCAGTTTGTGTCGTTCTTTTATTTATTTATTTTTGAATTATTATTATAATATATATATTTTGTGTGTGTGTGTGTGTGTGTGTGTAAACCACATTGTGTTGCATTCCATGTCTGAAATGTGCTGTATAAATAAAGTTTGATTTGATTTGAGCAGGTCAAGAGGAGTGTGAACTCTGACCCAGTCATTACTGGGACACCGGAGAAGAAGAGAGGGCGAGTCTGTCTCATTGTCTTTCTTTCTCTCTCTCTCTGCAGGTTACAGTTCTCTGTCAGAGAGGTTAAAACACGATGTCAAAAGGTGACAGAGTCTGGAACAGCAGGAGAGATCAGGTCAGGGTGAGGAGAGAGAGAGAGAGAGAGAGAGAGAGAGAGAGAGAGATAACAATTGAAAAAAAGAAAGCAAATTCATAGACTAAATAAATATCTCTGAATTCTCACCCTTCGTACCCAACATGTGTCTGTGATGTTTTAATTTAATTTAATAATGTTTCATCTGATTCAGCTCAAACACAACATGGTGGAATATTCTAATGTTGTGTGAATCTGTGCATGACAATGATTCCTGTACGAGCGTGTTGTGTGTGTGTGTGTGTTGTGTGTGTGTTGTGTGTGTGTGTTCTGTCTGTGTGTGTTCGGTGTGGTCTGTGTGTGTTCGGTGTGTTCTCTCTGTCTGTGTGTGTGTGTGTGTGTGTTCGGTGTGTTCTGTGTGTGTGTGTTCGGTGTGTTCTGTCTGTCTGTGTGTGTTTGTGTGTGTTCGGTGTGTTCTGTCTGTGTGTGTGTGTGTGTGTGTGTGTTCGATGTGTTCTGTCTGTGTGTGTGTGTGTGTGTGTGTGTGTTCGGTGTGTTCTGTGTGTGTGTGTGTGTGTGTGTCTGTGGCTTTGTGGAGCCACTCTTCTCTCCTACAGTGTCACAGGTCTGTTTGGAACAAGGATCGGACCAAAATGCAGCGTGTAGATTGCGATCCATGTTTAATGAACAAACGTAAACATTAATAAATACAAACACTACAAAACAAAGTAAGGAACGAAACGAAAACCGAAACAGCCTATACTTGTGTAAACTAACAAAGACAGGAACAATGACACTAAGGACTATCACCCTTGACAAACTCAAAGAATATGGCTGCCTAAATATGGTTCCCAATCAGAGACAACGATAAACACCTGCCTCTGATTGAGAACCACTTCAGACAGCCATAGACTTAACTAGAACACCCTACTAGCTAAAATCCCCATACATACACACCACATACAAAAACCCATGCCACACCCTGGCCTGACCAAATAAATAAAGATAAACACAAAATACTTCGACCAGGGCGTGACACTCAGTGAGCATAGCCTTGCTATTGAGAAAGGCCGCCGTAGGCAGACATGGCTCTCAAGAGAAGACAGGCTATGTGCTCACTGCCCACAAAATAAGGTGGAAACTGAGCTGCACTTCCTAACCTCCTGCCAAATGTATGACCATATTAGAGAGACATATTTCCCTCAGATTACACAGATCCACAAAGAATTTGAAAACAAATCCAATTTTGATAAACTCCCATATCTAATGGGTAAAATGCAACAGTGTGCCATCACAGCAGCAAGATTTGTGACCTGTTGCCACAAGAAAAGGGCAACCAGTGAAGAACAAACACCATTGTAAATACAACCCATATTTATGCTTATTTATTTTCCCTTGTGTACTTTTACCATTTGTACATTGTTAAGACACTGTATATATATATAATATGACATTTGTAATGTCTTTATTGTTTTGAAACTTCTGTATGTGTAATGTTTACTGTTAATTTATATTGTTTATTTCACTTTTGTATATTATCTACCTCACTTGCTTCGGCAATGTTAACACATGTTTCCCATGTCAATAAACCGCCTTGAATTGAGAGAGAGAGAGAGAGAGAGAGAGAGAGAGAGAGAGAGAGAGAGAGAGAGAGAGAGAGAGAGAGAGAGAGAGGAGAGAGAGAGAGAGAGAGAGAGAGAGAGAGAGAGAGAGAGAGACAGAGAGAGATAGAGAGAGAGAGAGAGAGAGAGAGAGAGAGAGAGGAGAATTAATTCTGCTTTTATCTGCTTCTCTCCACAGACGTTAGCGTAACAACCTCCCAGGTGATCATTTAGAAACTATCACTAAACTACTAGATCCAGCCAGTCTAAGATGCATTGAACTTATTTATCTCTCTCCCTCTCTCACCCTCTCACTCTTTCTCTTCTCTCTCTCTTTTCTCTCTCTCTCTCTCTCTCTGCTCTCTCTCTCCCTCTCTCTTTTTCCCTCTCTCTCTCTCTCTCTCTCTCCCTGGCTCTTTTTCCCTCTCTCTCTCTCTCTCTCTCCCTGGCTCTTTTTCCCTCTCTCTCTTTTTTTCTCTCTCTCTCTCTCTCTCTCTCTCTCTCTCTCTCTCTCTCTCTCTCTCCATAACAAGATGTAGTCTGGATGCTGTCAGTCTCGTCAGTAGCTCCAGTCATCCTCAGTGTCCCCTAATGAAATTAAACCTCTCATTATCATCTGTCTCCTGAGAGTCTTTCACCTCACAGGATTAACCACCGTGTGTGTGTGTGTGTGTGTGTGTGTGTGTGTGTATCCATGCGTGTGCGTGCTAAGTCCTGTGTATTTGAATAAGATCCCTCAGAGTGTTGAATGACGTTTGATAAGAGGAACAGTAATCAAGTTTTCTCCTTCATTATCCTCCCCTCTCTTCTTCTTCTTTTTTTTACAGGGGATTACACGTTATGTTTGTTCTCTCGCTCCTCTGGGACACATCGTTCATTTCTCTTCTCTCTTAACCTCAGGAAACAGAATAACAGAGTGTTGTGGGAAAAAAAGGGGAATAGCTCAATTGCACAGTTTATAAGAATAGTGTGGTTAATTTCGGGGGGGGGGGGGGGGGGTCGGGGGTAGCCCAGCCTGGACTTGAACCTCGCTCCGTGCTACTGTCAGTCAGTTAGCTTTTACACCAAGAGGATCAAATATCTCTTTTACTCAATTTAACTAGGCAAGTAAAGAACAAATTCTAATTTACAATGACAGTCTACCCCGGCCAAACCCTAATCTGAACGCTGGGCCAATTGTGAGCTGCTCTATGGGACTCTCAATCACAGCCGGTTGTGATAGAGTTTGGAATCGAACCAGGGGTTCAGGGTCTGTAGTGATGTTGCTAACACTGACATGCAGTTTCTTAGACCACTGCGCCACTTGGGAGCCTGAATCAAAGAGCAGGGCTCTCCAACCCCGTGCCTGGAGAGATACCCTTCTGCAGGTTTTCACTCTTACCCCAGTTTTAACTAACCTGATTCAGCTTATCAACATTCAAATACTAGAATCTGGTGCACTAGATTAGTTAAATAAAGGTTAAATAAATAAAAAAATTGTCTTGGAGTGAAAGCCTACAAGATGGTAGGTATCTCTCCAGGAACAGGTTTGGAGAGTCCTAGACTAGATAGATATCAACCTATAGTAGGTATCTCTCCAGGAACAGGTTTGGAGAGTCCTAGACTAGATAGATGTCAACCTATAGTAGGTATCTCCCCAGGAACAGGTTTGGAGAGTCCTGGACTAGATCAATATAAATCTATAGTTGGTATCTCTCCAGGAACAGAGTTGGAGAGTCCTGGACTAGATTAATATAAACCTATAGTAGGTATCTCTCCAGGGTCAGAGTTGGAGAGTCCTGGACTAGATCAATATAAATCTACAGTAGGTATCTCTCCAGGAACAGGATTGGAGAGTCCTGGACTAGATTAATATAAACCTATAGTAGGTATCTCTCCAGGGTCAGAGTTGGAGAGTCCTGGACTAGATCAATATAAATCTACAGTAGGTATCTCTCCAGGAACAGGGTTGGAGAGTCCTGGACTAGATTAATATAAACCTATAGTAGGTATCTCTCCAGGGTCAGAGTTGGAGAGTCCTGGACTAGATCAATATAAATCTACAGTAGGTATCTCTCCAGGAACAGGGTTGGAGAGTCCTGGACTAGATTAATATAAACCTATAGTAGGTATCTCTCCAGGGTCAGAGTTGGAGAGTCCTGGACTAGATCAATATAAATCTACAGTAGGTATCTCTCCAGGAACAGGGTTGGAGAGTCCTGGACTAGATTAATATAAACCTATAGTAGGTATCTCTCCAGGGTCAGGTTTGGAGAGTCCTGGACTAGATCAATATAAACCTATAGTAGGTATCTCTCCAGGGTCAGAGTTGGAGAGTCCTGGACTAGATCAATATAAATCTACAGTAGGTATCTCTCCAGGAACAGGGTTGGAGAGTCCTGGACTAGATTAATATAAACCTATAGTAGGTATCTCTCCAGGAACAGGGTTGGAGAGTCCTGGACTAGATCAATATAATATATAGCGAGGCTATATACAGACACCAGTTAGTCAGGCTGATTGAGGTAGTATGTACATGTAGGTATGGTAAAAGTGACTATGCATATATGATAAACAGAGAGTAGCAGTAGCGTAAAAGAGGGGTTGGGGGGGGGCACACAATGCAAATAGTCCGAGTAGCCATTTGATTATCTGCTCAGGAGTCTTATGGCTTGGGGGTAAAAAACTGTTGAGAAGCCTTTTTGTCCTAGACTTGGCACTCCGGTAGCGCTTGCCATGCGGTAGTAGAAAGAACAGTCTATGACCTCGGGTGGCTGGTTGTCTTTGACAATTTTTAGGGCCTTCCTCTGACACCCCTGTGGAGCTCCAGTGTTGAGAATCACAAGAGTTGGATCAGGACTCCAGCACTGCAGGTGGTAGTAAATCACCAATATTAACTTTACGCTTTTTTCTCTATTCTCTATATATCTCTATGTCTAAATCCATATCAGGAGGGGAAAACTGAGCCAACGTAGAAGAACACAGGAACATCGTTATCTGTGAAGATGGGGGGAGGTGGTGGATGAAATACAAAAGGGAAAAGGAGTGAGAGGAGAGGATCAGGAACATCGTCATCTGTGAAGATGGGGGGAGGTGGCGGATGAAATACAAAAGGGAAAAGGAGTGAGAGGAGAGGATCAGGAACATCGCTATCTGTGAAGATGGGAGGAGGTGGCGGATGAAAAACAAAGACAACCTTATTAACCATAACTGACCTCACCTTAGGATCTCTCTCTCTCTCTCTCTCTCTCTCTCTCTCTCTCTCTCTCTCTCTCTCACTCTCTCCTCCTCCCCTCTTCCCCTCATTCCACTCCTCCTTATCAGGAGCACTCCTCTTCTCTTCCATCCCTCCTTCATCTCCTCTTCCTCTCAATTCCACTCCTTCATCCTCTTTCCTTCACCCACTTCATTCCCCTGCTTCCTGTAGTTCATCTCATCTTCCACTCCTTCCCCTCATTCACCTCTTCATCTTCATCCCCGAGGAGGTGCTTCAGCGGCATCCTGGGTAATGGAGGGTGATTAAGGTTGAGAAGTGGTCAGGGGGAAGATGTGACCTCACACACACACACACACACACACACACACACACACACACACACACACACACACACACACACACACACACACACACACACACACACACACACACACACACACACACAGCTCTAGTAGGTACTCAGTGTCTGGTGTTCGTCTGAAGCACTTGTCTCTCCCAAAAGAGCCTGATTACCTCCTGGAGTAGCTGGATTGTGTGTGTGTGTGTGTGTGTGCACTTGTTGTCCTACATTATCAGGACTCCGATGTATTCACATTTCATCTAATGTCCTGAAAAGGTAGGGGGGAGGGCGGATGGGCATATGCCGCACCTACTCCGAGGGTTTCATGTTCAATCCCAGTGATAGACACTCGTTTGATTTATTTGTTATGTTTTACCCTAACCCAAACCTTAATTAACTCTCAGCGTAAGCCTCAAGCTCCGGGTCTGAGAATCGCATGTTCAATCCCAATGATTGGCACTCATTTTAATTGATTTTGTGTAACTCTATCCCAACCCATAACCCTTAACCATTCAAAATGTATGCCTAAACTTAGTACAATCATAGACAGGCTATCCACCTAGTAACATCATAGACAGGCTATCCACCTAGTAACATCATAGACAGGCTATCCACCTAGTACAATCATAGACAGGCTGTCCACCTAGTACAATCATAGACAGGCTATCCACCTAGTAACATCATAGACAGGCTATCCACCTAGTACAATCATAAACAGGCTATCCACCTAGTACAATCATAGACAGGCTATCCACCTAGTAACATCATAGACAGGCTATCCACCTAGTACAATCACAGACAGACTATCCACCTAGTACAATCATAGACAGGCTATCCACCTAGTAACATCATAGACAGGCTATCCACCTAGTACAATCATAGACAGGCTATCCACCTAGTAACATCATAGACAGGCTATCCACCTAGTACAATCATAGACAGGCTATCCACCTAGTAACATCATAGACAGGCTATCCACCTAGTAACATCATAGACAGGCTATCCACCTAGTACAATCATAGACAGACTATCCACCTAGTACAATCATAAACAGGCTATCCACCTAGTACAATCATAGACAGGCTATCCACCTAGTAACATCATAGACAGGCTATCCACCTAGTAACATCATAGACAGGCTATCCACCTAGTACAATCATAGACAGGCTGTCCACCTAGTACAATCATAAACAGGCTATCCACCTAGTACAATCATAGACAGACTATCCACCTAGTACAATCATAAACAGGCTATCCACCTAGTACAATCATAGACAGGCTATCCACCTAGTACAATCATAGACAGGCTATCCACCTAGTACAATCATAGACAGGCTGTCCATCTAGTACAATCATAGACAGGCTATCCACCTAGTACAATCACAGACAGACTATCCACCTAGTAACATCATAGACAGGCTATCCACCTAGTACAATCACAGACAGACTATCCACCTAGTACAATCATAGACAGGCTATCCACCTAGTAACATCATAGACAGGCTATCCACCTAGTACAATCATAGACAGGCTGTCCATCTAGTACAATCATAGACAGGCTATCCACCTAGTACAATCATAGACAGGCTATCCACCTAGTACAATCACAGACAGACTATCCACCTAGTACAATCACAGACAGACCAGCCACCTAGTAACATCACAGACAGACCAGCCACCTAGTAAAATCACAGACAGACCAGCCACCTCGTAATATATTGAAACATTACAAACTGCCGTCTCAGTTGATTGGTTTTGTTGCTAAGATACTAATACTTTTCAAACAATGTATTTTAAAAAGGTTGAGAATTGTATTCTCTGGTAGTTGTTCCTTTTCCACTTTCATGGTGTGGGACTCTAACCTGGAAGCTTCTAAGAAATCCCGCTATGCCCTCCGATGAACCATCAAACAGGCAAAGCTTCAGAACAGGACTAGGATTGAATCGTACTACACCGGCTCTGATGCTCGTCGGCTGTGGCAGGTCTTGCAAACCATTACAGACTACAAAGGGAAGCACAGCCAAGAGCTGCCCAGTGACACGAGCCTACTAGATGAGCAAAACTACTTATATGCTCGCTTCGAGGCAAATAACACTGAAACATGCATGAGAGCACCAGCTGTTCCGGAAGACTGTGTGATCACGCTCTTCACAGCCGATGTGAGAAAGACCTTTAAACAGTTCAACACTCACAAGGCCGCAGGGCCAGATGGATTACCAGGACGGGTACTGTGAGAATGCGCTGACCAACTGGCAAGTGTCTTCACTGACATTTTCAACCTCTCCCTGTCCGAGTCTGTAATACCAACATATAACATATAACACATAACATAGTCCCTGTGCCCAAGAACACTAACATTACCTGCCTAAATGACTACCGACCCATAGCACTCAAGTCTGTAGTCATGAAATGCTTTGAAAGGCTGGTCATGGCTCACATCAACACTGTCATCCCAGAAACCCTAGACCCACTCCGATTTGCATACCGCCCCAACAGACCCACAGTTGATGCAATCTCTTTTGCACTCCACACTGTCCTTTCACAACTGGACAAAAGGAACACCTATGTGAGAATGCTATTCATTGACTACAGCTCAGCGTTCAACACCATAGCACCCTCAAAGCTTATCAATAAGCTAGGGACCCTGGGACTAAACACGCCCCTCTGCAACCTGATCCTGGACTTCCTGACAGGCCACACCCAAGTGGTAAGGGTAGGTAACAACACATCCGCCAAGCTGATCCTCAACACAGGGGCCCCTCAGGGGTGCGTGCTCAGTCCCCTCCTTTACTCCCTAATTACAGCGAAAGCATGCCATGTGATTGTTTGAGGACGGCGCCCCACATCAAAATATGTTTCCACTGTCACAGGTTTCATAAATTCACAAATAGCGATGAAATATTCACTTACTTTTTGAAAATCTTCCTCTGATTTGTCATCCAAAGGGTCCCAGCTATAACATGTAGTGTCATTTTGTTAGATAAAATCCTTCTTTTTATCCCAAAAAGTCAGTTTAGTTGGCGCAATTGATTTGAGTAAACCACTAGTTCATCATGCAGAGAAGAGAATTCAAAAATCTGCCCCTAAACTTTGCTTCAACAAGTCAAAATACATGTATATTTACTCCTCAGATACACTAAAATGTAATCAAACTATAATATTTCTTACAGAAAGACGTATATGTTCAATAGGAAACCGATTTTGTGCGTCTTGTCTTCATGGCGCGCGCAAACACACTTTTCCGAGACTGTGTCCCTGTACTAAAACTGATATTTCTTATTCATTTTGGAAGTTACAAGACAGAAACCTTGAACATGGACTGCTGACACCCTGTGGAAGCCATAGGAATTGCATCCTGGGAGGATGTATAAGGGCAAGTATACATCCTCCCAGGATGCAATTCCTATGGCTTCCACAGGGTGTCAGCAGTCTATGTTCAAGGTTTAGAATTGAGTATGCCCTTATACTTGCCATTGTAAGAGCTTGGTCTCTCAAAAGGAAATACATTTCTCGTTGGATTTTCTCCAAACATATCTATTGTGTTATATTCTCCCACATTATTTTAACATTTCTACAAACGTCAAAGTGTTTTCTTTCCAATGGTACCAGTTATATGCAGATCCTGGCTTCAGGGCCTGAGCAACAGGCAGTTTACTTTGGGCATGTCATTCAGATTTTTATTTTCAATGACGTCCTAGGAACAGCGGGTTAACTGTCTTGTTCATATCCACATTGACTCTGTACCGGTACCCCCTGTATATAGCCTCCACATTGACTCTGTACCTGTACCCCCTGTATATAGTCTCCACATTGACTCTCTACCGTAATACCCTGTATATAGCCTCCACATTGACTCTGTATCGTAATACCCTGTATGCAGCCTCGTTACTGATATTCTACTGCTGTTCTTTATTCTTATCTGTAAGGGGATCCTAAGTAAGCATTTCACTGTAAGGTGAAATGCTGTATTAGGAGCATGTGAATAATACAAATGATAATACAAATGATTTTTATTTGTTAAAGCTTAGTAGGTTGGTTTTCCTCCCAGATGTTTCACAATATCGTTGTAGCCCTGAACACCTGATTCAACTATTTAAGGGCTTGATGATCAGTTGACAAGTTGAGTCACGCGAGATCCAATACATGGAACGGCTGGAGAGGCCCGAGGAGAGTTTTGAAAACCTCTTAGTGTGTTCGTGTCTGTTTCCCTCACATGCTATGCGTGTGTGCCTACGTTGGCCTGACGGTCCCTTTTTAGAGGTAATGTTATTTGTCCAGTCTTTTTAAACCAAGTTTAAAAAAACATTGTCACAAGCCCGAGAATGAAAGAATGAACAGCATAAAAGAGATTGAACAGAAGGGAAAAAAAGAACACACCTTTGCCGAACTCCCTAACATTCTCTCTCCCCTTTCTCTCCTCTCCCTCCTTCATGTTTGACTCTGTCGTTCTTCAGAGAATCCATACGGAGCGAGGGAGGAGAGGAGAGGAGTGGAAGGACGGGAGAGGAGATAGCATCGGAGACAGCTGAAGGACATTGTATGGTTCCTCTATGAGATAAGAGATAGTATCTGAGACAATAGATATCAGTTCTGCTATCGCTTCATCCACTGACTGTTAAATGGGACAGACATGGCTGTGTGTTTCTCTCATTTATGATTATTTCCAAATATCAGATTGATTTTCCTTTTATACTCATACAGTATGTATGGGAAGGGATTCATTTGATCACAGTATATAGCCATTGCCGCTTTTAAAGACACATTTCTGATTGAGCCAACATATATAGAATTGAAAGAAAATGGGATCTTCACAAACGCAAGTCCATTGCTTCTAAATGTCACAATGCCTCTAACCTACAGTCTAATTGTCTATGCTTAAAAATGCTTCAGAAAAATCACAAAAAAATTAATTGTTGGATGTGTGATTCCATACCATCGCTTTCTTCTTTCCCAACTCACCCTCCCTCTCATCCTCCCCCCTTCTCCCCTCCTCACCCTCCTCCCCTTCAGACTTTATAACATGCAGACATTAATAGTGTACTTCTATACAACTTGTGGATACTAGTTAGACTTTTTAAACGATTCGACTAACCCATTATAGTCTAAGATTTTGATTTGATTTGATTTAAGCCCTGTCTAAGACGGCGGACTTCAAGACCCCTTGAAGTATTCCCCCAAAAATATTTTAACCATTTGCCCAAACAAAACAAACACATAGTCACTAAATGGAACAACAGATAGTCCCAAAACAAAATCAAAAGGAAGTTTGTCCTGAAGTGTCTGTCCTATATCTGAGAAATATAAGAAAAATCAGGAAACATCATTTTTTTTATTTACATGTAAACTCAGAAAAAAATGTGTAAAGGGTTTAAATACTGTTTCACCATGCTTGTTCAATGAACCATAAACAATTAATGAACATGCACCTGTGGAACGGTTGTTAAGACACTAACAGCTTACACAAGAGAGGTAATTAAGGTCACAGTTCTGAAAACTTAGGACACTAAAGAGGCCTTTCTACAGACTCTGAAAAACACCAAAAGTAAGATGTACAGGGTCCCTGCTCATCTGTGTGAATGTGCCTTAGGCATGCTGCAAAGAGGCAAGAGGACAGCAGATGTGGCCAGGCAATAAATTGCAATGTCCGTACTGTGAGATGCCTAAGACAGCGCTACAGGGAGACAGGACGGACAGCTGATTGTCCTCGCATTGGCAGACCATGTGTAACAACACCTGTACAGGATCGGTACATCCGAACATCACACCTGTGGGACAGGTACTGGATGGCAACAACTGCCCGAATAACACTAGGAACACACAATCCCTCCATCAGTCATCAGACTGTCCGCAATAGGCTGAGAGAGGCTGGACTGAGGACTTGTAGGCCTGTTGTAAGGCAGGTCCTCACCAGACATCATCAGCAACAGCGTCGCCTGTGGGCATAAACCCACAGTCGCTGGATGAGACAGGACTGGCAAAAAGTGCTCTTCACTGACGAGTCGCGATTTTGTCTCACCAAGGGTGATGGTCGGACTCACGTTTGTAGTCGAAGGAATGAGTGTTACACCGACGCCTTTACTCTGGAGCGGGATCGATTTGGAGGTGGAGGGTCCGTCATGGTCTGGGACGGTGTGTCACAGCATCATCGGACTGAGCTTGATGTCATTGCAGGCAATCTCAACGCTGTGCGTTACAGGGAAGACATCATCCTCCCTTATGCAGGCTCTTCCTGCAGGCTCATCCTGACATGACCCTCCAGCATGATGCCACCAGCCATACTGCTCGTTCTGTGTGTGATTTCCTGCAAGACAGGAATGTCAGTGTTCTGCCAAGGTCAGTGAAGAGCCCGGATCTCAATCCCATTGAGCACGTCTGAGACCTGTTGGATCGGAGGGTGAAGGCTAGGGCCATTCCCCCCAGAAATGTTCAGGAACTTGCAGTTGTCTTGGTGGAAGAGTGGGGTAACATCTCACAGTAAGAACTGGCAAATCTGGTGCAGTCCATGAGGAGGAGATGCACTGCAGTACTTGTGGCCACACCAGATACTGACTGTTACTTTTGATTTTGATCCCCCCCCCCTTTGTTCAGGGACACATTATTCCATTTCTGTTAGTCACATGTCTGTGGAACTTGTTCAGTTTGTTTCAGTTGTTGAATCTTATGTTCATACAAATATTTACACATGTTAAGTTTGCTGAAAATAAACGCAGTTGACAGTGAGAAGACGTTTCTTTTTTTTGCTGAGTTTATTTAACATTGTACCTCTTATTTTATGCACTAAACAATCTCAATATATACTTCCATAATTGTTTTAAACCGGGGAACACTCAGACAAGCCTTGTGAGGCCTGTGGTCATCCTAGAGCAAAGAACAACCGACATGTTCATGAGAGTCTCACCTTTCCAGAGGGGAAGAAGGGGTCTGTAGCCCAAAGCTACACACAGAAGTTGGCAGACCAAGATGCTTGTGAGGTCATAATAGTTTTTCACATTTTTTCTGAGAAGACCAATTTTTTTGGGGGGGTGTCTCTTGGTCTGACAAACACCGCTCTAGCTCTGTCACCTTCCACCGCAGGTGCGGAAGTGTGACATCGGTGGATGCAGTGGATTGAGACACAACCAATGCTCAAACTGGCGTATTTGTGTGTTTTGTTTTTATGCTAATTAGATTTCCACGGGGGCACGGACATCGACTCTAGGGGGTTAAACCTATTCAACTTAATTCACTTTCATGAGATTTCTTCAACATTCTAAAGCTTCCATTGTGACACCTTGACTTCCAACATTCTATTTACTGTGAATGCAACAATGCACAAATCAACTACTTTGACCACTTTCCCATCAAGTTAGACAAAACTTTAAGTTGTCTAATCCTCTTCTCCCCTAACCATGAATAGTCTATATACAAAAGTCTATATCTCCAGTAGTAACCTGCATCGAATGCGCTCATAAATTCACTGCTACTCACAGAATGTTTCAGAGTTTCTTTTCCTGACTTTGGTCTGGACTGCATTCTCCCTTGCAGCGAACCTCATGGTCTAAATTGAATCAGAACGAGACCACTCTTTTTATTGGAACCACGGTGTGTTGTTTAGTGCGCTCCTGATTGATATGGTCGCCTTGTATAGACAGCACCAGTCAAAAGTTTGGACACACCTATTCATTCAAGGGTTTTTCTTTATTTGTACTATTTTCTACATTGTAGAATAATAGTGAAGACATCGAAACTGCAAAATAATACACGGAATCATGTAGTAACCAAAAAAGTGCTACATTTAAAAAATATATATTTTAGATTTTAGATTCTTAGATTCTTCAAAGTAGCCACCCTTTGCCTTGATGACAGCTTTACACACTCTTGGCATTCTCTCAACCAGCGTCATGAGGTAGTCACCTGGAATGCATTTCAATTAACAGTTGTGCCTTAACAGTTCATTTGTGGAATTTCATTCCTTCTAAATGTGGCTGAGCAAATCAGTTGTGCTGTGACAAGGTAGGAGTGGTATACAGAAGTTAGCCCTATATTTGGTAAAAGACCAAGTGCATATTATGACAAGAACATCTCAATTAAGCAAAGAGAAACAAAGGTCAGTCAATCCAGAAGATTTCAAGAACCTTTGCTTATTCGATCTGGTCACTAACATAGGCCAACAACATTGTTATAAAAAACATCTAATCTGTGCTTCAGAACCAAAAAAAGTTGAACGTCTTGACTGTTGATCAATGACCAGTCATCAGCAGTGTCTTTCAAAGGTGGACAGATTAGTGACCAGAAAGCGGTTGTTTTAATTTGATGATAATGATGATGTATGCTCTGTTGACAGGGGGAAGAGGTGCTGCTCGGGAAAGTGGTCCCTCTTTCCCGCTGATCCCCCCCCCCCCCACTCCAGCCCAGAGAGGACTTCATGAACATCCTCCCGTCATCCAAATGCTGTACGTTGTGATAAAATAAAGTGTTTTAATGTATTTTAAACTTCACTAAGGCCTCCTTATTTTCTGAACTCAATTTGTGATTAAATAATGTGATTTGATCATGGCAATCCAAACGTAATAAGTCTGATATAGTACTCTATCAAAACCAAATATTTCATACTACATTAACACCCCAGCCATCCCACAATCTAAGCTTGATGCCCTCAATCTCACACAAATTATCAATGAACCTACCAGGTACCACCCCAAAGCCGTAAGCACGGGCACCCTCATAGATATCATCCTAACCAACTTGCCCTCTAAATACACCTCTGCTGTTTTCAACCAGGATCTCAGCGATCACTGCCTCATTGCCTGCGTCCGTAATGGGTCAGCAGTCAAGCGACCTCCTCTCATCACTGTCAAACGCTCCCTGAAACAATTCAGCGAGCATGCCTTTCTAATCGACCAGGCCCGGGTATCCTGGAATGACATTGACCTCATCCCGTCAGTAGAGGATTCCTGGTTATTTTTTATAAATACCTTCCTCACCATCTTAAATAAGCATGCCCCATTCAAGAAATGTAGAACCAGGAACAGATATAGCCCTTGGTTCTCCCCAGACCTGACTGACCTTAACTAACACAAAAACATCCTATGGCGTTCTCTGATCCACCTCTATGCAGACTACACCATTCTATATACTTCTGGCTGTTCTTTGGACACTGTGTTAACAACCCTCCAGGCGAGCTTCAATGCCACACAACTCTTCTTCCGTGGCCTCCAACTGCTCTTAAAAGCAAGTAATACTAAATGCATGCTCTTCAACCGATCGCTGCCTGCACCTGCCCGCCCGTCCAGCATCACTACTCTGGACGGTTCTGACTTATGTGGACAACTACAAATACCTAGGTGTCTGGTTAGACTGTAAACTCTCCTTCCAGACTCACATCAAACATCTCCAATCCAAAGTTCTTATTTGCTATTCCTATTTCACAACAAAGCATTCTTCACTTATGCTGTCAAAAATACCCTCGTAAAACTGACCATCCTACCGATCCTCGACTTTGGCGATGTCATTTACAAAATAGCCTCCAATACCCTACTCAATAATTTGGATGCAGTCTATCACAGTGCCATCTGTTTTGTCACCAAAGCCCC
>NC_143040.1:70064249-70076749 GCF_057628025.1 Oncorhynchus mykiss
ACAACAATCAGTTGTATATTGCACAAATTTGGCCTTTATGGAAGAGTGGCAAGAAGAAAGCCATTTCTTAAAGATATCCATAAAAAGTGTCGTTTAAAGTTTGCCACAAGCCACCCGGGAGACACACCAAACATGTGGAAGAAGGTGCTCTGATCAGATGAAACCAAAATTTAACTTTTTGGCAACAATGCAAAACGTTATGTTTGGCGTAAAAGCAACACAGCTGAACACACCATCCCCACTGTCAAACATGGTGGTGGCAGCATCATGGTTTGGGCCTGCTTTTCTTCAGCAGGGACAGGGAAGATGGTTAAAATTGATGGGAAGATGGATGGAGCCAAATACAGGACCATTCTGGAAGAAAACCTGATGGAGTCTGCAAAAGACCTGAGACTGGGACGGAGATTTTTCTTCCAACAAGACAATGATCCAAAACATAAAGCAAAATCTACAATGGAATGGTTCAAAAATAAACATATCCAGGTGTTAGAATGGCCAAGTCAAAGTCCAGACCTGAATCCAATCGAGAATCTGTGGAAAGAACTGAAAACTGCTGTTCACAAATGCTCTCCATCCAACCTCACTGAGCTCGAGCTGTTTTGCAAGGAGGAATGGGAAAAAATGTCAGTCTCTCGATGTGCAAAACTGATAGAGACATACCCCAAGCGACTTACAGCTGTAATCGCAGCAAAAGGTGGCGCTACAAAGTATTAACTTAAGGGGGCTGAATAATTTTGCACGCCCAATTTTTCAGTTTTTGATTTGTTAAAAAAGTTTGAAGTAACCAATAAATGTCGTTCCACTTCATGATTGTGTCCCACTTGTTGTTGATTCTTCACAAAAAAATACAGTTTTATATCTTTATGTTTGAAGCCTGAAATGTGGCAAAAGGTCGCAAAGTTCAAGGGGGCCGAATACTTTCGCAAGTCACTGTAAATTGGGCCTACAGTAGCACCTAGATATTCTGCACAGATTCTGACAGACCTGGGCCCTGACAGTAAATCTAAGTCAGATAAAAAAAAAAGTATGGAAAAAAATTTCAGTTCCCAGGACCATGAATACAAATTCCATCTAGACACCGTTGCCCTAGAGCACACAAAAAAACAGTACATACCTAAATATCAGCGCCACAGGTAACTTCTACAAAGCTGTAAACGATCTGAGAGACAAGGCAAGTTGGACCTTTAATGCCATCAAAAGGAACATAAAATTCAACATACCAATTAGTATCTGACAAAAAATACTTTAATCAGTTATAGAACCCATTTCCCTTTATGGTTGTGAGGTCTGGGGTCCCCTCACCAACCAAGAATTCACAAAATGGGACAAACACCAAATTGAGACTTTGCACGCAGAATTCTGCAAAAAAATATCCTCGGTGTACAACGTTAAACACCAAATAATGCAGAGCAGAATTACGCCGATAGTTATCAAAATCCGGAAAAGACCTGTTAAATTCTACAAACACCTAAAAAGAAGCGATTCCCAAACCTTCCAGAACTGGTGCCAGTAAATTAGACCAAATATTAGCACTTCATATTCCCTTGGGTAATAACATTAAATCTGGATAAAACACGAAAAAATCACAAGGATAGAGAAATGTATTGGCAAATATTACGAAAACAAGTCAAACATGACGGAGAAGCAACATGACGGAGAGTAAAGGTGGAGAATCAATCTCCAAAAGAAAACGCGACTCCTCGATGGATACAAATGATTTATGCTTTTCACCAGTTGGACTGGTAAGTGTGGAAAGCAGGGAAAACATTGATTAATCAAATCGATAAATGACCAACATGACCAAATGACCAAATTAGTCAGTAAGGATATAAAGGAGTTGAATGATAGCCTTGAAATTAGAGATGAAAGAGCTGCGATAATGGAGAACGAAACAATGAACTTGATAAGGAGAACCTCTTTCTGAGAGAAACTAAAGACTAGACTCGATGCAGCAGAACATCACACCTGAAGGACAGGTACTGGATGGCAACAACTGGAGCGGGATCGATTTGGAGGTGGAAGGTCTGTCATGGTCTGGGGCGGTGTGTCACAGCATGATCGGACTGAGCTTGTTGTCATTGCAGGCAATCTCAACACTGTGCTTTACAGGGAAGACATCCTCCTCCCTCATGTGGTACCCTTCCTGCAGGCTCATCCTGACATGACCCTCCAGAATGACAATGCCACCAGCCATACTACTTGTTCTGTGCACGATTTCCTGCAAGACAGGAATGTCAGTGTTCTGCCATGGCCAGCAAAGACCCCAGATCTCAATCCCATTGAGCACGTCTGGGACCTGTTGGGGCCTTTCCCCCCAGAAATGTACGGGAACTTGCGTTCATAAATCAGGTCCTTTCTTGAGTTGGGCTCTGGGATGTAACAACCGTTGAGCATCTGAGCAGATGGTTGATTGTGGGGAAATGGGCTGAATGTGTAAGAGAGAGTGTGTGTGTGTGTGTGTGTGTGTGTGTGTGTGTGTCATGTTGTCTTGTCTCTGTCCTTTCCCTTCACCCTGTCTCCCTCTGCTGGTCGTTGTTATGTTACCTTTTCTCCCCCTCTTTTCCCCAGCTGTGCCCTGTCTCCTCCTAACTACCTCGTCACCCCGTTCCCCACCTGTTCCCTTTTTCCCTCTGATTAGGTCCCTATATCTGTCTCTGTTTCTGCTCCTGTCCTTGTCGGATTCTTGTTTGTTTGTGTCATTCATGCCTGAACCAGACTGTCGTCATGTTTGCTGTAACCTTGTCCTGTCCTGTCGGAATCTGCCGGTCCATCTGAGCCTACCTGTGTGTGGTAATTAAAGAAGCTCAGTTTAAGTTGATTCGCTTTTGGGTCCTCATTCACGCACCGTAACAGAAGAATCCGACCAAGAATGGACCCAGCGACTTCGGATCCTCTCCACTCAGCCGTCGAGATCCAGGGAGCGATGCTAGGCAGACACAAGCAGGAATTGTCTGCTGCTCGACATGCCGTTGAGACCCTGGCCACCCAAGTCTCCAACCTCACAGAACAGGTTCACCATCTCCGCCTCGATCCACCGGCCACTTCCAGGGCTTTCGAATCTCCGGAGCCCAGAATCAATAACCCGCCGTGTTACTCTGGGGAGCCCACTGAATGCCGCTCGTTCCTCACCCAGTGTGATATTGTGTTTTCTCTCCAGCCCAACACTTACTCCAGGAGCACTGCTCGTGTCGCCTACGTCATATCTCTCCTTATTGGACGGGCTCGTGAGTGGGGCACGGCAATCTGGGAGGCAAGGGCTGAGTGTATTAACCAGTATCAAGACTTTAAGGAGGAGATGATACGGGTTTTTGATCGATCTGTTTTTGGGGAGGAGGCTTCCAGGGCCCTGTCTTCCCTATGTCAAGGCAATCGATCCATAACAGACTACTCTATTGAGTTTCGCACTCTTGCTGTCTCCAGTGGCTGGAACGAGCCGGCCTTGCTCGCTCGTCTTCTGGAGGGTTTCCGCGCAGAGGTAAAGGATGAGATTCTCTCCCGGGAGGTTCCTTCCAGCGTGGATTCCTTGATTGAACTCGCTATTCGCATTGAGCGACGGGTTGATCTTCGTCACCGAGCTCGTGGAAAGGAGCTCGCGCTCTCCGTCGCCTCCCTCTCCGCATCACTACCATCTTCCTCTGCCGGCTCGGGTGCTGAGCCCATGCAGCTGGGAGGTATCCGCATCTCGACTAAGGAGAGGGAACGGAGAATCACCAACCGCCTCTGTCTCTATTGCGGTTCCGCTGGTCATTTTGCCACTTCATGTCCAGTAAAAGGCCAGAGCTCGTCAGTAAGCGGAGGGCTACTGGTGAGCGCTACTACTCCTGTCTCTCCTTCAAGATCCTGCACTACCTTGTCGGTCCATCTACGCTGGACCGGTTCGTCAGCTTCCTGCAGTGCCTTAATAGACTCTGGGGCGGAGGGCTGTTTTATGGACGAGACCTGGGCTCGGGAACATGACATTCCTCTCAGACAGTTAAAGGAGCCCACGGCCTTGTTCGCCCTGGATGGTAGTCCTCTCCCCAGGATTCAGCGTGAGACGCTACCTTTAACCCTCACTGTTTCTGGTAATCATAGTGAAACCATTTCTTTTTTAATTTTTCGTTCACCTTTTACACCTGTTGTTTTGGGCCATCCCTGGCTAGTTTGTCATAATCCTTCCATTAATTGGTCTAGTAATTCTATCCTCTCCTGGAACGTCTCTTGTCATGTGAAATGTTTAATGTCTGCTATCCCTCCTGTTTCCTCTGTCTCTTCTTCACAGGAGGAGCCTGGTGATTTGACAGGGGTGCCGGAGGAATATCACGATCTGCGCACGGTGTTCAGTCGGTCCAGGGCCACCTCTCTTCCTCCACACCGGTCGTATGATTGTAGTATTGATCTCCTTCCGGGAACCACCCCCCCCCGGGGTAGACTATACTCTCTGTCGGCTCCCGAACGTAAGGCTCTCGAAGATTATTTGTCTGTAGCTCTTGACGCCGGTACCATAGTCCCCTCCTCCTCTCCCGCCGGAGCGGGGTTTTTTTTTGTCAAGAAGAAGGACGGGTCTCTGCGCCCCTGCATAGATTATCGAGGGCTGAATGACATAACAGTGAAGAATCGTTATCCGCTTCCTCTTATGTCTTCAGCCTTCGAGATCCTGCAGGGAGCCAGGTTTTTCACTAAGTTGGACCTTCGTAACGCTTACCATCTCGTGCGCATCAGGGAGGGGGACGAGTGGAAGACGGCGTTTAACACTCCGTTAGGGCACTTTGAATACCGGGTTCTTCCTTTCGGCCTCGCTAACGCTCCAGCTGTCTTTCAGGCATTAGTCAATGATGTCCTGAGAGACATGCTGAACATCTTTGTTTTCGTTTACCTTGACGATATCCTGATTTTTTCACCGTCACTCCAGATTCATGTTCAGCACGTTCGACGTGTCCTCCAGCGCCTTTTAGAGAATTGTCTTTTCGTGAAGGCTGAGAAGTGCACTTTTCATGCCTCCTCCGTCACATTTCTCGGTTCTGTTATTTCCGCTGAAGGCATTAAGATGGATCCCGCTAAGGTCCAAGCTGTCATTGATTGGCCCGTCCCTAAGTCACGCGTCGAGCTGCAGCGCTTTCTCGGCTTCGCGAACTTCTATCGTCGTTTCATCCGTAATTTCGGTCAGGTGGCAGCTCCTCTCACAGCCCTTACTTCTGTCAAGACGTGCTTTAAGTGGTCCGTTTCCGCCCAGGGAGCTTTTGATCTCCTCAAGAATCGTTTTACATCCGCTCCTATCCTTGTTACACCTGACGTCTCTAGACAGTTCGTTGTCGAGGTTGACGCGTCAGAGGTGGGAGTGGGAGCCATCCTTTCTCAGCGCTCCCTCTCTGACGACAAGGTCCACCCATGCGCGTATTTTTCTCATCGCCTGTCGCCGTCGGAACGTAACTATGATGTGGGTAACCGCGAACTGCTCGCCATCCGGTTAGCCCTAGGCGAATGGCGACAGTGGTTGGAGGGGGCGACCGTTCCATTTGTCGTTTGGACTGACCATAGGAACCTTGAGTACATCCGTTCTGCCAAACGACTTAATGCGCGTCAGGCGCGTTGGGCGCTGTTTTTCGCTCGTTTCGAGTTCGTGATTTCTTATCGTCCGGGCTCTAAGAACACCAAGCCTGATGCTTTGTCTCGTCTCTTCAGTTCTTCAGTAGCCTCCACTGACCCCGAGGGGATTCTCCCTGAGGGGCGTGTTGTCGGGTTGACTGTCTGGGGAATTGAGAGGCAGGTAAAGCAAGCACTCACTCAAACTCCGTCGCCGCGCGCTTGTCCTAGGAACCTTCTTTTCGTTCCCGTTCCTACTCGTCTGGCCGTTCTTCAGTGGGCTCACTCTGCCAAGTTAGCCGGTCACCCTGGCGTTCGGGGTACGCTTGCTTCCATTCGCCAGCGTTTCTGGTGGCCCACCCGGGAGCATGACACGCGTCGTTTCGTGGCTGCTTGTTCGGTCTGCGCGCAGACTAAGTCCGGTAACTCTCCTCCTGCCGGCCGTCTCAGGCCGCTTCCTATTCCCTCTCGACCGTGGTCTCACATCGCCTTAGATTTTGTCACCGGACTGCCTTCGTCAGCGGGGAAGACTGTTATTCTTACGGTTGTCGATAGGTTCTCTAAGGCGGCTCATTTCATTCCCCTTGCTAAGCTTCCTTCTGCTAAAGAGACGGCACAAATCATCATCGAGAATGTTTTCAGAATTCATGGCCTTCCGTCAGACGTCGTTTCGGACAGAGGTCCGCAATTCACGTCTCAATTTTGGAGGGAGTTTTGCCGTTTGATTGGGGCTTCCGTCAGTCTCTCTTCCGGCTTTCACCCCCAGTCTAACGGTCAAGCAGAACGGGCCAATCAGACTATTGGTCGCATCTTACGCAGTCTTTCTTTTCGCAACCCTGCGTCTTGGTCAGAACAGCTCCCCTGGGCAGAATACGCCCACAACTCGCTTCCTTCGTCTGCGACCGGGCTATCTCCTTTTCAGAGTAGCCTCGGGTACCAGCCTCCGTTGTTCTCATCTCAGTTCGCCGAGTCCAGCGTCCCCTCCGCTCAGGCTTTTGTCCAACGTTGCGAGCGCACCTGGAAGAGGGTCAGGTCTGCACTTTGCCGTTATAGGGCGCAGACTGTGAGAGCTGCTAATAAGCGTAGAACGAAGAGCCCTAGATATTGTCGCGGTCAGAGAGTTTGGCTCTCCACTCAGAACCTTCCCCTTAAGACGGCTTCTCGCAAGTTGACCCCGCGGTTCATTGGTCCATTCCGTATCTCTCAGGTCATTAATCCTGTCGCAGTGCGACTTCTTCTTCCGCGATATCTTCGTCGCGTCCACCCGGTCTTCCATGTCTCCTGTGTTAAGCCCGTTCTTCGCGCCCCCGCTCGTCTTCCCCCCCCCCCCCCCCATCCTTGTCGAGGGCGCACCTATCTACAGGGTCCGTAAGATCTTGGACATGCGTCCTCGGGGCCGTGGTCATCAGTACCTAGTTGACTGGGAGGGGTACGGTCCTGAGGAGAGGAGTTGGGTTCCCTCTCGGGACGTGCTGGACCGTGCGCTGATTGATGATTTCCTCCGTTGCCGCCAGGTTTCCTCCTCGAGTGCGCCAGGAGGCGCTCGGTGAGTGGGGGGGTACTGTCATGTTGTCTTGTCTCTGTCCTTTCCCTTCACCCTGTCTCCCTCTGCTGGTCGTTGTTATGTTACCTTTTCTCCCCCTCTTTTCCCCAGCTGTGCCCTGTCTCCTCCTAACTACCTCGTCACCCCGTTCCCCACCTGTTCCCTTTTTCCCTCTGATTAGGTCCCTATATCTGTCTCTGTTTCTGCTCCTGTCCTTGTCGGATTCTTGTTTGTTTGTGTCATTCATGCCTGAACCAGACTGTCGTCATGTTTGCTGTAACCTTGTCCTGTCCTGTCGGAATCTGCCGGTCCATCTGAGCCTACCTGTGTGTGGTAATTAAAGAAGCTCAGTTTAAGTTGATTCGCTTTTGGGTCCTCATTCACGCACCGTAACAGTGTGTGTGTGTGTGTGTGTGTGTGTGTATCCCACATCTGTTGAAAGGATGTTAAGGACAATAATTGTTTGCTAAAATAATAATTGCTTGACAATAAATGTGATTTAATGGTAATCCTGGTTATAGGTAACAATCCTTTACAATATTACATTATTTACATTATTATGAATATTAGTTGATAGTGTTGGAAATTAAGAAAGGCAAGATATTTAAATATGTTTTTTTTCTATAGCTACAGTTGAATTCAGAAGTTTACATACACCTGAGCCAAATAAATTTAAACTCAGTTTTTCACAATTTCTGACATTTAATCAGAGTAAGAATTCCCTGTTTTAGGTCAGTTAGGATTACCACTTTATTTTAAGAATGTAAAATGTCAGATTAATAGTAGAGAGAACCAGTTATTTCAGATTTTATTTATTTCATCATATTCCCAGTGGGTCAGAAGTTTGCATACAGGTAACGAGTGGAGGACAGAGGAGCCTCTTAAAGAAGAAGTTACAGGAGTTACTGTGAGAGCCCGAAATCTTGCTTGTTTGTAGGTGACCAAATACTTATTTTCCACCATAATTTGCAAATAAATCCTACAATCTGATTTTCTGGATTTTTTTTCTCATTTTGTCTGTCATAGTTGAAGTGTACCTATGATGAAAATTACAGGCCTCTCTCATCTTTTTAAGTGGGAGAACTTGCACAATTGGTGGCTGACTAAATACTTTTTTTGCCCCACTGTACACTGAATTAGTATTTGGAAGCATTGCCTTTAAATTGTTTAACCTCGGTCAAACGTTTTGCGTAGCCTTCCAAAAGCTTCCCACAATAAGTTGGGTGAATTGTCCCATTCCTCCTGACAGAGCTGGTGTAACTGAGTCAGGTTTGTAGGCCTCCTTGCTCGCATACACTTTTTCACTTCTGCCCACACATTTTCTATGGGATTGAGGTCAGGGCTTTGTGATGGCAACTCCAATACCTTGACTTTGTTGTCCTTAAGCCATTTTGCCACAACTTTGGAAGCATGCTTGTGGTAATTGTCCATTTGGAAGACCCATTTTGCAACCAAGCTTTAACTTGGTCTTGAGATGTTGCTTCAATATATCCACATAATTTTCTCTCCTCATGAAGCCATCTATTTGGTGAAGTGCACCAGTCCCTCCTGCAGCAAAGCACCCCCACATTATGATGCTGCCACCCCCGTGCTTCACGATTGGGATGGTGTTCTTCGGCTTGCAAGCATCCCCCTTTTTCCTCCAAACTTAACGATGGTCAATATGGTCAAACAGTTCTATTTTTGATTCATCAGACCAGAGGACATTTCTCTAAAAAGTACAATCTTTGTCCCCAGTTGCAAACCGTAGACTGGCTTTTTTTAATAGTGGCTTTGGAGCAGTGGCTTCTTCCTTGCTAAGCGGCCTTTCAGGTTATGACGACTCGTTTTACTGTGGATATAGATACTTTTGTACCTGTTTCCTCCAGCATCTTCACAGGGTCCTTTGCTGTTGTTCTGGGATTGATTTGCACTTTTCGCACCAAAGCACGTTAATCTCTAGGAGACAGAATGCGTCTCCATCCTGAGCGGTATGATGGCTGCGTGGTCCCATGGTGTTTATACTTGCATACTATTTTTTGTATCGATGAATGTGGTACCTTGAAAACCTGGAAATTGCTCCCAATGATGAACCAGACTTGTGGAGGTGTACAATTCTTTTTTCTGAAGTCTTAGCTGATTTCTTTTGATTTTCCATTGATGCCAAACAACGAAGCACTGAGTTTGAAGGTAGGCCTTGAAATACAGGTACACCACCAATTGACTCATATTTTTGCCTATCAGAAGCTTCTAAAGCCATGACATCATTTTCAGGAACTTTCCAAGCTGTTTAAAGGCACAGTCAACTTAGTGTATGTAAACTTCTGACCCACTGGAATTGTGATACAGTGAATTATAAATGAAATAATCTGTCTGTAAACAGTTGTTGGAATAATTACTTGTGTCATGCACGAATTAGATGTCCTAACCGACTTGCCCAAACTATAGTTTGTTAACAAGAAATGTGTGGAGTGGTTGAAAAACAAGTTTTAATGACTCCAACCTAAGTGTATGTAAACTAGTTTTAATGACTCCAACCTAAGTGTACGTAAACTCGTTTTAATGACTCCAACCTAAGTGTATGTAAACAAGTTTTAATGACTCCAACCTAAGTGTATGTAAACTAGTTTTAATGACTCCAACCTAAGTGTATGTAAACTTACTGACTTAAACTGTATATAAAGGAAACTGAGGTGAGAGCAAATACAGGAAATACTTTTAGCAGTTGATCCTCTTCTATTCTGTGTGTGGCACAGTGTCCTTATCGAAGGCCCTGGCCTCTCGGGGACCCGGGGGGGTGGGGGTGGTCTGCCGGTCACTGGAATGACAACGCAACTTGGGACGTGGAGGAGCTTTAGCGGGTGGAATAGTGGAGAACAATCGGAGGGTTACTTACAGCAAAGATCATGGTACTACGACATGGACACACAACCATTATGGGACATTTTTAATGGTACAATTACAAACATATATTATGATAAATAGATTTGAAAATTGTATGTCATTATGGTGAAATAAGTACAGCCAGTTATAATTGCAATGGCTTAGCAGACAATAAGAAAAGAAGAACCATTTTTACCTGGCTTTAAGAGAAGGAATATAATATCTATTGTTTACAGGAAACTCATTCAAAAATGTTAGATGAAGTTGTGTGGAAAGTGGACTGTGGTGGTGAAAAATACATCTCCCATGGACAAAGAAACTCAAAAGGGTTATTATGATATTAATTAACAGTAATTTTGGTCTGAATGTGCAAATTGTCAAAACCAGATCCACAAGGTAGATGGATGATTTTAAACTTGTTATTGGACCATAAACAGGCTTATTAACCTTAACGGATAAAATAATGATGATCTTCTTTGAAAATATATAGAATAATTTATCTAACCTAAAAGCAAAACAAGACTATTATCATGGTGGGAGATTATAAAACTGTTTTAAACACCTCAATGGAACTTAAATCAAATCACACTACAAACTATCACCATCGTGCTCTTAAGGAAATCATGAACGTCATGGATATATTGGAAGTAGTGGACATATGGAGGCTTAAATATCCTGACCGAGTGAGATATACATGGCGGAGGCTTAATCAAGCTCTGATTGCAAGACCATCAGACTGTTGAACAGCTTCTATCACCATCAGACTGTTGAACAGCTTCTATTACCATCAGACTGTTGAACAGCTTCTATTACCATCAGACTGTTGAACAGCTTCTATCACCATCAGACTGTTGAACAGCTTCTATCACCATCAGACTGTTGAACAGCTTCTATCACCAGACCATCAGACTGTTGATCAGCTTCTATCACCATCAGACTGTTAAACAGCTTCTATTACCAGGCCATCAGACTGTTGAACAGCTTCTATTACCAGGCCATCAGACTGTTGAACAGCTTCTATCACCATCAGACTGTTGAACAGCTTCTATCACCATCAGACTGTTGAACAGCTTCTATTACCATCAGACTGTTAAACAGCTTCTATCACCATCAGACTGTTGAACAGCTTCTATCACCATCAGACTGTTGAACAGCTTCTATCACCATCAGACTGTTGAACAGCTTCTATTACCATCAGACTGTTGAACAGCTTCTATCACCATCAGACTGTTGAACAGCTTCTATTACCATCAGACTGTTGAACAGCTTCTATTACCATCAGACTGTTGAACAGCTTCTATTACCATCAGACTGTTGAACAGCTTCTATTACCATCAGACTGTTGAACAGCTTCTATCACCATCAGACTGTTGAACAGCTTCTATCACCATCAGACTGTTGAACAGCTTCTATCACCATCAGACTGTTGAACAGCTTCTATTACCATCAGACTGTTGAACAGCTTCTATCACCATCAGACTGTTGAACAGCTTCTATTACCATCAGACTGTTGAACAGCTTCTATTACCATCAGACTGTTGAACAGCCATCACTTGCATTCTACCAGGTGATTCACACACATAAAACACACAGACAAGCTATCACACACCTCATACAGACATACACACATACACACACACACACACACACATACACTTACACTCACATAACCACTCAAACAGCCAACACTGCTGTCCAATGCTTTAAAAATTTAACCACTGGTCACTTCCCATTTCACACTGTGTATTTAAATAGAGCTTCCCTGGCGCCACTCATCACAATATCTCGTCTGCTATATTTTAGTTACACTGTTTATTCACATCACCTATATTACACACTGGATTCTTAATATGTCTACTGCTGTACATATCAATCCTAATATATATACTGCTGTACATATCAATCCTAATATATATATACTGCTGTACATATCAATCCTAATATATATACTGCTGTACATATCAATCCTAATATATATATACTGCTGTACATATCAATCCTAATATATATATACTGCTGTACATATCAATCCTAATATATATACTGCTGTACATATCAATCCTAATATATATATACTGCTGTACATATCAATCCTAATATATATACTGCTGTACATATCAATCCTAATATATATATACTGCTGTACATATCAATCCTAATATATATACTGCTGTACATATCAATCCTAATATATATATACTGCTGTACATATCAATCCTAATATATATACTGCTGTACATATCAATCCTAATATATATATACTGCTGTACATATCAATCCTAATATATATACTGCTGTACATATCAATCCTAATATATATATACTGCTGTACATATCAATCCTAATATATATACTGCTGTACATATCAATCCTAATATATATATATACTGCTGTACATATCAATCCTAATATATATACTGCTGTACATATCATTCATAATATATATATATACTGCTGTACATATCATTCTTAATATGTCTACTGCTGTACATATCATTCTTAATATATATATACTGCTGTACATATCAATCCT
>NC_143040.1:70081749-70106749 GCF_057628025.1 Oncorhynchus mykiss
AATGAAGTGTTATCCAACATGCTATTGAGCCGTGCTAATGAAGTGTTATCCAACATGCTATTGAGCCGTGCTAATGAAGTGTTAGCCATGCTAATGAAGTGTTATCCAACATGCTATTGAGCCATGCTAATGAAGTGTTAGCCATGCTAATGAAGTGTTATCCAACATGCTATTGAGCCGTGCTAATGAAGTGTTATCCAACATGCTATTGAGCCGTGCTAATGAAGTGTTATCCAACATGCTATTGAGCCGTGCTAATGAAGTGTTATCCAACATGCTATTGAGCCGTGCTAATGAAGTGTTATCCAACATGCTATTGAGCCGTGCTAATGAAGTGTTATCCAACATGCTATTGAGCCGTGCTAATGAAGTGTTATCCAACATGCTATTGAGCCGTGCTAATGAAGTGTTATCCAACATGCTATTGAGCCGTGCTAATGAAGTGTTATCCAACATGCTATTGAGCCATGCTAATGAAGTGTTATCCATGTGTGTTGGTGGGTGTGTTGGTGGGTGGGTGTGTTGGTGGGTGTGTGTTTGGTGGGGTGTGTGTGTTTTTACCTTTATTCAAATTCTTATTTTCAATGACGGCCTACCGGGGAACAGTGGGTTAACTGTTCAGAGGCAGAACGACAGATTTTTACCTTGTCAGCTCGGGGTTTTTGAACTTGCAACCTTCCGGTTACAACGCTCTAACCACTAGGCTACCCTGCCGCCCCTATTGAGCCATGCCTAATGAAGTGATCAAACAAGAACAACAGACGAAGATGAACGCCTCCATTATAATTGTTTTCCCAGGGAGGGAGGGAGGGAGGGAGGAGGCAGGGTAAAGACAGGGAAGGAAAGAGGTGAAAGACAACACTTCTCTTTCTCATTGTGTTACGATTTTAATTTTTTGTCATTCCTTTTAATATACGGTCCATAATCAATGGACCTTTTCTGATTCTGGAAAGGCCGGTGGAATTTGATACCACACGCACTCACTCACTCACTCACTCACTCACTCACTCACTCACTCACTCACTCACTCACTCATGCAACACACACTCACTCACTCACTCACTCACTCACTCACTCACTCACTCATGCAACACACACACACACTCACACCAGCCATATCTCTCTGTGTCAGTGTTAGCTCATAGAATGTAGTACCAAGTGCTTAGCCTATATGCTAATCATCCAGACCAGCACAAGATTAGCACTGAACTCTGCCAAGAGAGGGTCTGCCCAAGAGTGTGTGTGTGTGTGTGTGTGTGTGTGTGTGTGTGTGTGTGTGTGTGTGTGTGTGTGTGTGTGCGTGTGTGCGTGTGTGCGTGTGTGTGTGTGTGTGTGTGTTTGTGTGTTTCTAGTTCCATTAGTTGTCCTTGACAAAGTGATTCAGGATCCTGGATGGTCTCAACAAGCTCTCACAGTCTCACTGCAGCATTAGACGTTGTTTCACTTTACCAAAAGCGTCCTAACGGACAGGAGTGTGTGTGTTGGTGGGTGGGTGTGTGGGCGGGTGTGTGTGTGTGTTGGTGGGTGTGTGTGTGGGCGTGTGTGTGTTGGTGGGTGTGTGTGTGGGCGTGTTGGTGGGTGTGTGTGTTGGTGGGTGTGTGTGTTGGTGGGTGGGTGTGTTGGTGGTGTGTGTGTGTGTGGGTGGGTGTGTGTGTGTGTTGGTGGGTGGTGTGTGTTGGTGGGTGTGTGTGGGCGGCTGTGTGTGTTGGCGGGTGTGTGTGTTGGTGGGTGGGTGTGTTGGTGGGTGTGTGTGTTGGTGTGGGTGTGTGTGTTGGCGGGTGTGTGTGTGGGCGGGTGTGTGTGTTGGCGGGTGTGTGTGTTGGCGGGTGTGTGTGTGTGTGTGTGTTGGTGGTGGGTGGGTGGGTGGGTGTGTTGGTGTGGGTGTGTGTGTGGTGGGTGTGTGTGTGGGCGGGTGTGTGTGTTGGTGGGTGTGTGTGTTGGCGGGTGTGTGTGTTGGTGGGTGGGTGTGTTGGTGGGTGTGTGTGTGGGCGGGTGTGTGTGTTGGTGTGTGTGTGTGTTGGTGGGTGTGTGTGTGGGCGGGTGTGTGTGTTGTGGGTGTGTGTTGGCGGGTGTGGTGTTGGGGGGTGGTGTGTTGTGTGTGTGTGTGTTGGTGGTGGGTGGGTGGGTGGGTGGGTGGGTGGGTGGGGGGTGGGTGGGTGGGTGGGTGGGTGGGTGGGTGTGTGTGTGTGATGTGGTTGGTGGGTGGGTGGGTGGGTGGGTGGTGAGTGGGTGGGATGGGTAATGTGTACTATACAATGTTTACATACCCTACATACTCATCTCATATGTATATACTGTACTCGATACCATCTACTGCATCTTACCTATGCCGTTCTGTACCATCACTCATTCATATATGTTTATGTTCTTCATCCCTTTACACTTGTGTGTAGAAGGTAGTTGTCGTGAAATTGTTAGGTTAGATTACTCGTTGGTTATTACTGCGTTGTCGGAGCTAGAAGCACAAGCATTTCGCTACACTCGCATTAACATCTGCTAACCATGTGTATGTGACAAATACAATTTGACTTGATTTGATGTGTGCCCCCTCTTTCCCTCCCTCTTTCTTTCCATCAGATGACTTATTGATGACAGCTTGATCAGATGGGCGTGGCCAGTAATTACAGGAGCGTGCTAATCTTCCCTTTGACCCCCTACACAAGAGGATGGTGTGTGTGTTTGTGTGAGAGTGCGTGATTGTGTGTCTGTGTGGATCTGAAGTCAAATATCGGTAGGTTATCTCTGTCATCCAGAGGACTTCTGTGTAAATATTTCACTAAAACGTTTTGATGGAAACACACTTCTCTCTCTCTGTCTCTCTCTCTCTGTCTCTCTCTCTCTCTCTGTCTCTCTCTCTCTCTCTCTCTCTCTCTCTCTCTCTCTCTCTCTCTCTCTCTCTCTCTCTCTCTCTCTCTCTCTCTCTCTCTCTCTCTCTCTCTCTCTCAATTCAATTCAATTCAATTCAATTCAAGGGCTTTATTGGCATGGGAAACATGTGTTAACATTGCCAAAGCAAGTGAGGTAGACAACATACAAAGTGAATATATGAAGTGAAAAACAACAAAAATTAACAGTAAACATTACACATACAAAGGTTTCAAAACAGTAAAGACATTACAAATGTCATATTATATATATATACAGTGTTTTAACACTGTACAAATGGTTAAAGGACACAAGATAAAATAAATAAGCATAAATATGGGTTGTATTTACAATGGTGTGTGTTCTTCACTGGTTGCCCTTTTCTCGTGGCAACAGGTCACAAATCTTGCTGCTGTGATGGCACACTGTGGAATTTCACCCAGTAGATATGGGAGTTTTTCAAAATTGGATTTGTTTTCGAATTCTTTGTGGATCTGTGTAATCTGAGGGAAATATGTCTCTCTAATATGGTCATACATTGGGCAGGAGGTTAGGAAGTGCAGCTCAGTTTCCACCTCATTTTGTGGACAGTGAGCACATAGCCTGTCTTCTCTTGAGAGCCATGTCTGCCTACGGCGGCCTTTCTCAATAGCAAGGCTATGCTCACTGAGTCTGTACATATTCAAAGCTTTCCTTAATTTTGGGTCAGTCACAGTGGTCAGGTATTCTGCCGCTGTGTAGTCTCTGTGTAGGGCCAAATGGCATTCTAGTTTGCTCAGTTTTGTTGTTAATTCTTTCCAATGTGTTAAGTAATATCTTTTTGTTTTCTCATGATTTGGTTGGGTCTAATTTTGCTGTTGTCCTGGGGCTCTGTAGGGTGTGTTTGTGTTTGTGAACAGAGCCCCAGGACCAGCTTGCTTAGGGACTCTTCTTCAGGTTCATCTCTCTGTAGGTGATGGCTTTGTTATGGAAGGTTTGTGAATCCCTTCCTTTTAGGTGGTTGTAGAATTTAACGGCTCTTTTCTGGATTTTGATAATTAGTGGGTATCGGCCTAATTGTGCTCTGCATGCATTATTTGGTGTTCTACGTTGTACACAGAGGATATTTTTGCAGAATTCTGCGTGCAGAGTCTCAATTTGGTGTTTGTCCCATTTTGTGAAGTCTTGGTTGGTGAGCGGACCCCAGACCTCACAACCATAAAGGGCAATGGGCTCTATGACTGATTCAAGTATTTTTAGCCAAATCCTAATTGGTATGTTGAAATGTATGTTTCTTTTGATGGCATAGAATGCCCTTCTTGCCTTGTCTCTCAGATCGTTCACAGCTTTGTGGAAGTTACCTGTGGCGCTGATGTTTTGGCCAGTGGGTTCTGGTAGTCTTTATAGTTGATTCTAAGATCTGTATTTTATCATGTATATGTTTTTGCTCTTTATTCTTTGTTATAGAGCCAAAAAGATTGGAGAAGTGGTTTACCCATACATCTCCATTTTGGATAGATAATTATTCGTGTTGTTGTTTGTTTAGTGTTTAGTGGTTAGAGTCTATGGATTCTTCAATTGCATTGAGCTGATTTCTGACATGCTGTTCCTTCTTTTTCCGTAGTGTATTTCTGTATTGTTTTCTGTATTTGTATTGTTCTCTCTCTCTCTCTGTCTCTCTCTCTCTTTCTCTCTCTCTCTGTCTCTCTCTCTCTCTGTCTCTCTCTCTCATTCTCTCTCTCTCTCTCTCTCTGTCTCTCTGTCTCTGTCTCTCTCTCTCTCTCTCTCTCTGTCTCTCTCTCTCTCTCTCTCTACCTCTCTCTCTGTCTCTCTCTCTCTCTGTCTCTCTGTCTCTCTCTCTCTCTCTCTGTCTCTCTCTCTCTCTCTCTCTCTCTGTCTCTCTCTCTCTCTCTGTCTCTCTGTCTCTCTCTCTCTCTCTCTCTCTCTCTCTCTCTGTCTCTCTCTCTCTCTGTCTCTCTCTCTCTCTCTCTGTCTCTCTCTCTCTCTCTCTCTCTCTATCTCTCTCTATCTCTCTCTCTGTCTCTCTCTCTCTCTGTGTCTCTCTCTCTCTCTCTCTATCTCTCTCTATCTCTCTCTCTGTCTCTCTCTCTCTCTCTCTCTCTCTCTCGCGCTCTGTTTTTCTCACACACACAGGCTCAACAAGAAAGGGAGAAAGAGAAAGAGAGCGGGAGAGAGAAAGAGAGTGGGAGAGAGACAGAGAGAGCGAGAGCGAGAGAGAGAGAGAGAGAGAGAGCGAGAGAGAGAGAGCGAGAGAGAGAGAGAGAGAGAGAGAGAGAGAGAGCGAGAGAGAGAGCAATAAGATCTCACGGTTGTAACGATTTGACCACAGATTCTGACGTTTTTCTGTTTCTCCAAACATCCCATCTCAAGGTGTTTTGGCTGCTCCTCCTGCTGGACTCTGTGTGGCACCTCGCGGCTAGTTAAGGGTTAAGTTTAGACATTCACTCTGAATGGTTAAGTTAAGGGTGCCTTGTAGCCTAGTGGAGTGTTGGACCAGGAACTGGAAAGTTGTTAAATTGAATCCCCGAGCTGACAAAGTAAAAATCTGTTGTTCTGCCCCTGTACAAGGCAGTTAACTGACTTGACTAGTAAAATAAAGGGGTTATGTTTAGACATTAATTCTGAATGGTTAAGATAAGGGTTAATTTTAGACATAAATTCTGATTGGTTAAGTTAAGTTAAGGGTTTCGGTCCACAACGTCCTGGTTATCCCAAGCTTACCTGATTGTAATAGTGTTCTCCGTTGCCCCTAGTGGCAGGTTTAGAAGGGTACCTAGCAACATGGCTTCACAGGCTAATCCACTGTGCAATTTCTGATGAGTTTGAATGGTTGAGTTGCCTTCAGCGTTTTGTCAGGGAGGTTATAGTGGGTCATTATTCATTTCTAAAGGCAGACAATTTTATGCTTTGTTTTGTGTTTTTATGAGGTAAATGAAGATGGCCCTCGATACACACACGCACACGCACACGCACACACACACACACACACACACACACACACACACACACACACACACACACACACACTAAGGACTGCTGTGTACAGTCTTCTGTAAGCACCCTCAGGCTATCTCTGTCTCTGGCGCTGTGGTTTCCAAGATGTCAGACTATGTTTTTAATGACATTTTTTTTTTTTTTGTGCTTAAAACACAAAAACAGACCTTGACCCATTAGTGTCTCCGCACATTAGGCTACTGTCCCTCAGCTTCCTGCCAAGCTCAAACATTCTCAAGGGCACAGCTTTAGGGTACACGTTCACTGTAGAACAACAGCTAAAGAATGCAGAGGTTTACCTTCTCGAGGTAGAGTTTTAGCGTTCAGTATAGGTGAAACACAAATATTATCATTTATCTGTGTGAGATATTCATTATCATTAATGTCATTAGAAGTGTGGAAGAAATACATGCGAGGACTATTACATACATGCTGAATATGATGCCTCTTTCACCTCTTTATACCCTCTCTCTGTTTGTCTGTATTTCACTATGGTCCCTTCATTTTGTTTCTCTGTCTGTATTTCTCTGTCTGTCTGTCTGTATTTCTCTGTCTGTCTGTGTTTCTCTGTCTGTCTGTATTTCTCTGTCTGTCTGTGTTTCTCTGTCTGTCTGTATTTCTCTGTCTGTCTGTATTTCTCTGGGTCCCTTCCGTTCATCTCTCTGTCTGTCTGCATTTCTCTGCCTGTCTGTGTTTCTCTGTCTGTCTGTATTTCTCTGTCTGTCTATATTTCTCTGGGTCCCTTCATTTTGTTTCTCTGTCTGTATTTCTCTGTCTGTCTGTATTTCTCTGTCTGTCTGTGTTTCTCTGTCTGTCTGTATTTCTCTGTCTGTCTGTATGTCTCTGGGTCCCTTCCTTCGTTTCTCTGTCTGTCTGTATTTCTCTGTCTGTCTGTATTTCTCGGAGTCCCTTCCGTTCATCTCTCTGTCTGTCTGCATTTCTCTGCCTGTCTGTATTTCTCTGTCTGTCTGTATTTCTCTGTCTGTCTATATTTCTCTGGGTCCCTTCCTTTCGTTTCTCTGTCTGTCTGTTTTTTTTTTTTTTAACAAATGTGAAAAACCGAAACAGTCCTATCTGGTGCATAGACACAAAGACAGAAGACAACCACCCACAAAACCCCAACACAAAACAGGCTACCTAAATATGAACTATGGTCAAAACGTGACAGTGTGCGCAATGACTGGAAGTCTATGGGTATCTGATAGCATGCTAGCATAGATGCTAGCCTCTTTGGACAAGCTGGGATGCTAGCGTTCCATCTGGCCAACATCCGGTGAATTTTGCATAGCGCCAAATTCAAATGACAGAAATAGTAATAATAAACATTCATGAAAATACAAGTGATATACATCCGTCAGAAGATAAACGTCTTGTTAATCCGGCCGCTTTGTCAGATTTCAAAAAGGCTTTACAGCGAAAGCAAACCATGTGCATACAAACATTTTCCGACCAAGCAGAGGAGAGTCACGAAAGTTAAAAGAAATAGCGATAAAATGAATCACTTACCTTTGAAGATCTTCATCTGGTTGCAGTCACAAGGGTCCCAGCTACACAATAAATGTTCATTTTGTTCTATAAAGTCCCTCTTTATATCCCAAAAACTCTGTTTTGTTGGCGCGTTTTGTTCAGTAATCCACTCTCTGTGGAAGGCGGTCAAAACATGCAGACAAATACATCCTAATAGTACCGGTAAAGTTTGTCGAAACATGTCAAACAATCTTTATAATTAATCCTCAAGGTGTCAATTATCTAAATAATAGATAATATTTCAACCGGACAATAGCGTATTCAATAGAAAGGAAAAACAGCGAAGAGCGCGTACACTGTCACGCGCGCAAACCAGTACTGCATGAATCTATAGTCCCCTGACCAAAAGGTCTCATTCTTCTTCATTTTTCAGAAAATGTTCACAGACATTATTTTTGAGTGTTTTCTATTCAAATCTACCGATTACATGCATATTCTAGCTTCTGGGCTGCCCCCTAGCCCAAAGAAGCTAGCAGGTACCCATATATGCTAGCAGATACGCATAGATGCTAGCAGATACGCATAGATGCTAGCAGATACGCATAGATGCTAGCAGATACCCATAGATGCTAGCAGATACCCATAGATGCTAGCAGACACCCATAGATGCTAGCAGATGTCCATAGATGCTAGCAGATATCCATGCTCTTCCAGTCATTACCCATACATATCTAGTCATTACCCATACACTTCTAGTCATTACCCATACACTTCTAGTCATTACCCATACATGTCCAGTCATTACCCATACACTTCTAGTCATTACCCATACACTTCCAGTCATTACCCATACACGTCCAGTCATTACCCATACACGTCCAGTCATTACCCATACACTTCCAGTCATTACCCATACACTTCCAGTCATTACCCATACACTTCCAGTCATTGCACTAATGCTAGATGGCATTGGCTCGTGAAACTACCTCTAGCGTTAAAACAAAAGAAACAACACAAATGAGTGTCTGGGATTGAACACACAACCTTCAGATCTAGAGTCGCCCATTCACCCTTTTCCCACCCTATACCAAACCCTACTTGATGGTAATAGTGCTCAGTGTTGCCCCTAGTGGGCAGTTTTTAAGGCATTTCCTAACATCCTCAAGACATGTACAGACCTCTAATTTTGAAGTCAATCTTGAGCGATATTGTTGAATATGACTGTGTAGGATTATTTTGAAATGTATTTTTTTAAATCCTCTCTTTCTTGCTTCCTTCTCACTATCATGGTCAGGAGAGAGGAGGGATGAACAGTTTTCCAAAGCATTTCCTTTCTCCCCCTCTCTCTTTCTTTCCTCAAATCTCTCCTCTCCTCTCCTCTCCTCTCCTCTCCTCTCTTTCCTCTCCTCTCTTTCCTCTTCTCTCATCTCCTCTCTTTCCTCTCCTCTTCTCTCCTCCCCATGCTCTTTCCTTAACTCACCTCTTCTCTCTCTTAACTCCCCTCTCTTTCCTCTTCATACCTCTTGATTACCTGTACAGAGGTCAGTCCTTCCTCCATGGCGGAGTTAACACTAACACTCAGTTGCTTTCTGTGTGTGTGTAAGGTAAACACATGTCTGCTGGAACGTGTTTACCTCTTCTTCTCTGTGTTTAATTCAGTGTGTTTTTTACAGAATCCTCCCACAGCTTTTTACATTGTGCTTTAAATGGCTGTCTGTGTTTTGAGCAGTAGTCGATACAATACAGGCTTCTCTCTCCTCTCCTCTCTTCTCTCTCTCTTTCTCCATCTCTCTCTCTCACCCTCTCTCTCTCTTTCGCTCTCTCTCTCCCTCTCTCTGCAAATCTGTGTACATAACCAATAAACTTGCATTTGATTTTGATTCTCTCTCCTCTCTTCTTATTTTTTCTCTCTCTTTCCATCTCTCTCTCTCACACTCTCTGTCTCCCCTCTTTCTCTCTCTCTCTCTCACACTCTCTGTCTCCCCTCTTTCTCTATCTCGCTATCTCTCTCACTCTCCTCTCTCTCTTTCTCCCTCTCCTCTCTCTCTTTCACTCTCTCTCTCTCTCTGTCTTCCCTCTTTCTCTATCTCGCTATCTCTCTCACTCTCCTCTCTCTCTCTCTCCCCCTAGGTCTCTCCCCTTCCCGGTCTCTCTAGAGGTTGGCAGACACACTGGTGGTCTGTGGTGTCTGGTCACATGTCAGCTTCTTGGCACAGATAGAGTATCTTCTCTTCTAACACAATCTCTACAAGCCAGGTGAACATGCCACACACACACACACACACACACACACACACACACACACACACTAGTTATAATTTACCACAGTAAAACGTGATCACATAACCAGACTTAACCACAGTAAGACGTGATCACATAACCAGACTAAACCACTGTTGTCTTAAGGGTAAAAAAATTACCCTCCACTATGTTTAACAGCAGAGATGTATATTATATATACAACTTGAAAGTTGATGACATCGCCACAAAAACCTCAAAGACACACACACACACAATGACAAATTGAGATTATGTGTGCTACTGATTGAACTCAGCCAAAACTAAAACTTTCTTGGAAGGGCGATTTTCCGTTCCACGATGCCACTGAAAGTGTCACGGCTGTTTGAAGGCGAGGACCAAGGTGCGGCGTGGTGAGCATACATTTTCTAGAATTAATCAAAATGACGCCGACGAAACAATAAACAATACCAAACAAACCGGGAAGGCTATGTGTCATCAAACAAAGTTAACTTCCCACCAACACAGGTGGGAAAAAGGGTATCTAAGTATGGTTTCCAATCAAGGACAACGATTGACAGCTGTCCCTGATTGAGAACCGTACCCGGCCAAAACATAGAGATAGAAAATCATAGAAACACAAAACATAGAATGCCCACCCCAACTCGCACCCTGACCAAACCAAAATAGAGACATAAAAATTATCTCTAAGGTGACAGAAAGTCTTTCACACTTTCTCAAGAATGCTATGATTTTTTTTTTTTTTTAATTTCACCTTTATTTAACCAGGTAGGCTAGTTGAGAACACCTTTATTTAACCAGGTAGGCTAGTTGAGAACACCTTTATTTACCAGGTAGACTAGTTGAGAACAAGTTCTCATTTGCAACTGCGACCTGGCCAAGATAAAGCGTAGCAATTCAACACATACAACAACACAGAGTTACACATGGAATAAACAAAACATGCAGTAAATAATACAGTAGAACAAAAGAAAACAAAAAGTCTATATACAGAGAGTGCAAATGAGGTAAGTTAAGGAAATAAATAGGCCATGGTGGTGAAGTAATTACAATATAGCAATTAAACACTGGAATGGTAGATCGACAGAAGATGAATGTGCAGGTAGAGATACTGGGGTGCAAAGGAGCAAAATAAATAAATAAATAAATACAGTATGGGGATGAGGTAGGTAGATTGGATGGGCTGTTTACAGATGAGCTATGTACAGGTGCAGTGATCTGTGAGCTGCTCTGACAGCTGGTGCTTAAAGCTAGTGAGGAAGATGTGAGTCTCCAGCTTCAGAGCTTTTTGCAATTCGTTCCAATCATGGGCAGCAGAGAACTGGAAGGAAAGACGACCAAAGGAGGAATTGGCTTTGGGGGTGACCAGTGAGATATACCTGCTGGAGCGCGTGCTACGAGTGGGTGCTGCTATGGTGACCAGTGAGCTGAGATAAGGCGGGGCTTTACCTAGCAGAGACTTGTAGATAACCTGTAGCCAGTGGGTTTGGCGACGAGTATGAAGCGAGGGCCAGCCAACGAGAGCGTACAGGTCGCAATGGTGGGTAGTATATGGGGCTTTGGTGACAAAACGGATTGCACTGTGATCGACTGCATCCAGTTTGTTGAGTAGAGTGTTGGAGGCTATTTTGTAGATGACATCACCGAAGTCGAGGATCGGTAGGATGGTCAGTTTTACAACGGTATGTTTGACAGCATGAAGGAGGTTTTGTTGCGATATAGGAAGCCGATTCTAGATTTAATTTTGGACTGGAGATGCTTAAGCTATACAAGTGCTATCTCTTACTTTAAAAATAAATGTTTACACCTATGCAGTACCTTTAGCAGTAATAATAATAATAATAATAAACCTCTACTTTAGTAAAGAAAACAATTATTTCAGGTGTGTTGTAATAAAAACAACTAGTGTCCACTGATTAAATGCAGTTTTTCTGCATTGTGAAGAGGGGAAACCCTCAGATATTCACACAGTTTTGTGATGAATGACAGGTTGTTTCTTCATGCAAAATAGATTTGGGGTTTAAAATTCAATTAAGTTGCTTAATTTTAGGGGTTTAGTGAAGGCGTGTCATTTAGGACAAGGGGAGTATATAGAATGTTAAGACTACACAAGACGTGATCACATAACCAGACTTAAAACGTGATCTCATAACCAGACTTAAAACGTGAGCACATAACCAGACTTAAGACGTGAGCACATAACCAGACTTAAGACGTGATTTCATAACCAGACTTAAGATTTGATCACATAACCAGACTTAAAACGTGATCACATAGCCAGACTTAAAACATGAGTCAACGTCTGTGATTAAAGCTGAAAGTTTCTCATCTCTTCTCATCTCCACTGGCCTTAACTAATACACACACACACACACACTGCTGAAGGTATCTCTTCTCTACTCATCTAAGACGGTGTTCTGTTCATCTGTGTTTAAGACACGATTCTCATTTTACAGCCAAAGATGTTTGAGCACCAATGACTGACTATATGTATGAATGGACAAACTCATTAATCCTGTGACACCATTCATTCTTTATGTGAAGACTCAATAGCGCATTGAAGCCAAATTAAGTATTTTATTTTTTAAATGTTTTAATTTAACCTTTATTTATTTAGGCAAGTCAGTTAATTAAGAACAAATTCTTATTTTACAATGACAGCTTACCCCGGTCAAACTCTCCCCTATACCAAACGACGCCGGGCCAATTGTGCGCCGCCCTATGGGACTCCCGATCACGGCCGGTTGCGATACAGCCCAGTATCGAACGACGGTCTGTAGTGACGCCTCTAGCACTGAGATGCAGTGCCTTAGACCACTGCGCCACTCGCGAGTCCAAAGATGGCGTCTCAGGGAGACAGACCGGGCTCCATGATACAGTGACTAAGGGAGCAGTTGAAAACAGCGATGGGGCCTTTTAATTATATTGAATCATGCTTTCCATCACGCTACACTTCAAAACATAAAGTTCAAATGCAGAGACAGTTTGTGGCCAGTTTGTGGTGGAAAATAGACAACTACGAAAAATATAGATGAAAACTCTCTCGGTAAATAGTGTAGTCTACAGTTTATCATGAGATACTCTACCTCGGGCGAGCAAAACCTTGAGACTTCCTTAATATTTGGTTTCACGCACCAGCTGTTAAATGACAAATAGACACAAATCGCCAGCCCTTGTCTTACCAGAGGCAGCTGTTCTATCTTGCCGAAAACCAGCCGACTGCATATCATCCATGTCGTCGTTCAGCCACGACTCTGTGAAACATAAGATACCACCGTTTTTAATGTCCCGTTGGTAGGATAGTCTTGAACAGAGCTCATCCAGTTTAATCTCCAATGATTGCACTTTGGCCAATAGGACGGATGGTAGAGGCAGGTTACCGAATCATCCAACGGATACTCACAAGGCACCCGGACCTGCGTCCCCTGTATTGGCGTCTTTTCTTCGTGCGAATGACAGGAATTTCGCCTGGTCCGTAATCTGGAGAAAATCCTTTGCGTCCGACTCGTTAAAGAAAACATCTTCGTGAGGGTCGAAGTGAGTAATCGCTGCTTAGATATCCAGAAGCTCTTCTCGGTCATAAGAGACACTGGCAGAAACATTATGTACAAAATAAGTTACAAACAACAATAAAACACCAAAAATAGCTAAATTAAAAAGGAGCCCGTGCAATGGTTCGTTAATATGTTGGGAATAACAGCAATTTCAATGATGAATATACACTGAGTGTACGAAACATTAGGAACATGTTCCTAATACTGAGTTGCACCCCCTAAGAACAGCCTCAATTCATTGTGAGAAAGGACTGCCGAAAGTATTCCACAGGAACGTTATCATTATACTGACATTACAATGATTTTACACTGTCATTACACTGACATTAAACTATCATTACACTAATATTACACTGTCATTACACTGACATTACACTAACATTACACTGATATTACACTGTCATTACACTGATATTACACTGTCGGTACACTGATATTACACTATCATTACACTAATATTACACTGTCATTACACTGACATTACACTGTCATTACACTGACATTACACTATCATTACACTAATATTACACTGTCATTACACTGACATTACACTATCATTACACTGATATTACACTGTCATTACACTGATATTACACTGTCGGTACACTGATATTACACTGTCATTACACTGATATTACACTGTCGGTACACTGATATTACACTGTCATTACACTGATATTACACTGATATTACACTCTCATTACACTATCATTATACTAATATTACACTGTCATTACACTGTCATTACACTGCCATTACACTGTCATTACACTGTAATTACACAATCATTACACTGATATTACACTGTCATTGCACAATCATTACACTATAATTACACTGATATTACACTATCATTACACAATCATTATACTGATATTACACTGTCATTACACTAACATTACACTGATATTACACTATCATTACACAATTGTTACACTATCATTAAACTGTAATTACACTATAATTACACTGATATTACACTGTCATTACACAATCAATACACTATAATTACATTATTATTACACTGTCATTACACTGTCATTATACTGATATTACACAATCATTACACAATCATTACACTATCATTACACCGTCATTACAAAATCATTACACTGTCATTACACAATCATTACACTGTCATTACACTGATATTACACTGTCATTATACTATCATTATACTAACAATACACTGATTTTACACTATCATTACACTGTCATTGCACTGACATAACACTGACATAACACTGACATAACACTGTCATTACACTATCATTACACTGTCATTACACTGACATAACACTGACATAACACTGTCATTACACCATCATTACACAATCATTACACTATCATTACACTGTCATTACACTGTCATTATACTGATATTACACAATCATTACACAATCATTACACAATCATTACACCATCATTATAAAATCATTACACTGTCATTACACTATCATTACACTGATATTACACTATCATTACACTGATATTACACTGTCATTACACTGATATTACACTATCATTATACTATCGTTATACTAACAATACACTGATTTTACACTATCATTACACTGTCATTGCACTGACATAACACTGACATAACACTGACATAACACTGTCATTACACTATCATTACACTATCATTACACTGACATAACACTGACATAACACTATCATTACACCATCATTACACAATCATTACACTATCATTACACTATCATTACACTGTCATTGCACTGACATAACACTGACATAACACTGACATAACACTGTCATTACACTATCATTACACTATCATTACACTGACATAACACTGACATAACACTATCATTACACCATCATTACACAATCATTACACTATCATTACACTATCATTACACTGTCAATACACTGACATAACACTGACATTACACTGATATTACACTATCATTACACAATCATTACACTATCATTAAACTGTCATTACACTATAATTACACTGATATTACACTGTCATTACACAATCATTACACTATAATTACATTATTATTACACTGTCATTACACTGTCATTATACTGATATTACACAATCATTACACAATCATTACACTATCATTACACTGTCATTACAAAATCATTACACTGTCATTACACAATCATTACACTATCATTACACTGATATTACACTGTCATTATACTATCATTATACTAACAATACACTGATTTTACACTATCATTACACTGTCATTACACTGATATTACACTGTCATTACACAATCATTACACTATAATTACATTATTATTACACTGTCATTACACTGATATTACACTGTCATTATACTATCATTATACTAACAATACACTGATTTTACACTATCATTACACTGTCATTGCACTGACATAACACTGACATAACACTGATTTTACACTGTCATTACACTATCATTACACTGTCATTACACTGACATTATATCGACATTATACTAACAATACATTGACATTACATCGACATTACATCGACATTACACTGCCGTGGCCGTAGGAAATATAGTTGGTGACATAAGATCTAAAGCTAAGTGGACAAGGTGCTGAGGAAGCTGAACACACACGCTCTCGCGTGCACACACACACCGGTAGAAACAGCTAGGGCCATGTTGACAGCAGCTAAAATACGGAGAGGTCACCCAAAAACTTTGTATAATCCTTTTTCCTCTTCAACCCTCTTCCTCCTCCTTCCTCTTCGATCCCTTTCTCCTCCTCCTCCCTCTTCAATCCCTCTTCCTCTTCCACCTCCTCCCTCTTCAACCTCTCTTCCTCCTCCTCATCCTCCTCCTTCTCCACCTAAAATGAGGAGAGGTCACCACCTTTTATTCTTTAAATCTCAGTCAATGCAATCCATCTCCCTGTTCCATCCCTCTCTCCTCTCTCCTCATCCTCCCTCTTCCATCCCTCTCTCTTCCTCCTCCCTCTTTCATCCCTCTCTCCTTCTCCTCCCTCTTCCATCCCTCCCTCTTCCTCCTCCCTTTTTCATCCCTCTCTCCTTCTCCTCCCTCTTCCATCCCTCCTTCCCCCTTCTCCCTCTTCCATCTATCCCTCTCTCCTCCTCCTTCTTCTCCTCCTCCTCCTTCCTCTTCAATCCCTCTTCTTCTCCTCCTCCTCCTTCCTCTTCAATCCCTCTCTTCTCCTCCTCCTCCTTCTCCTCCTCCTCCTCCTTCTTCTCCTCCTCCTCCTTCTCCTTCTTCTCCTCCTTCTCCTCCTCCTCTTCTCTCTCCCCCTCCTCCTCTTCTCTCTTCCCCCCCTTCTCTTCTCGTCAAAATGACCATTTCTGATCCCCTGTCCTCTGGGTGAGTTGTAACGGTATTAAGATGATAAACCCATGTTCTTACAGCTGCTACATGTCTCTGTATTACTTATCAATCTGTGTGTGCAGTATGCGTGTGTACGTGTGTGTGTGTGTGTGTCCTTCTGTTTTATCTTAATCTCTTTACAGAGCCATATTCATACCAACAGATTATAAGGCCTCGCAGCCAGCCTACTGCAGTTATGAAAACAGAATAAGGCCTAGATTCAATTCAGAGCGCTGAAGATCCGTGCTGTACCCAGGTTGAAATGTAAAGGGTCATTGATGACGAAGCCGACACACGCAGTGTGAATTCAGCATCCGCAAACACAAGCATTGCCTTTAAATTTCATATCTGCACAGTGGAGCGGAACTTCAGATTGAACCAAGCAACAAAACAGTTACATAACTCTCTTCAACCACTAAAGAGATACGTTTAACAGACATCATAGAAGAAACAAGGTTAAATTTGTATTTTAGTTTGCAAAATATTCATTCTGGAAAATGGGACCTCTATGTCAAATTCAAATTGCTTTATTGGAGTGAGAAACGTTTGTAAATATTGCCAAAGCATCAATGCCTGCAATAAACTGTTAAATTGTTAAGTAAATAACGATTATGAGGTATTTATACGAATAAATAATTCATAGAAATAACAACAATAGAGTGGTAACAGAGAGTAGTTATAGAAAACTAAAATAAATTATGGGGAAAATAATACTCTAAAAATGGAAAATGATCATGCTACTATTATTAACATCAATACTACTCTACTACCACCATTACCCCTAGTAGTACTTCTACCTCTAATATCTCTACTACCATTATCCCTAGTAGTACTTCTACCTCTAATATCTCTACTACCATTACCACTAGTAGTACTTCTACCTCTAATATCTCTACTACCATTACCACTAGTAGTACTTCTACCTCTAATATCTCTACCACCATTACCACTAGTAGTACTTCTACCTCTAATATCTCTACTACCATTACCACTAGTAGTACTTCTACCTCTAATATCTCTACTACCACCATTACCATTAGTAGTACTTCTACCTCTAATATCTCTACTACCACCATTACCACTAGTAGTACTTCTACCTCTAATATCTCTACTACCATTACCACTAGTAGTACTTCTACCTCTAATATCTCTACTACCACCATTACCACTAGTAGTACTTCTACCTCTAATATCTCTACTACCATTACCACTAGTAGTACTTCTACCTCTAATATCTCTACTACCACCATTACCCCTAGTAGTACTTCTACCTCTAATATCTCTACCACCACCATTACCACTAGTAGTACTTCTACCTCTAATATCTCTACCACCATTACCCCTAGTAGTACTTCTAACTCTAATATTACTACCACCATTACCCGTAGTAGTACTTCTACCTCTAATATCTCTACTACCATTACCCCTAGTAGTACTTCTACCTCTAATATTACTACCACCATTACCCGTAGTAGTACTTCTACCTCTAATATCTCTACTACCATTACCCCTAGTAGTACTTCTACCTCTAATACCCCACATAGCCTGGTTCCTCTCTAGGTTTCTCTAGGTTTCTTCCTAGGTTTTGGCCTTTCTAGGGAGTTTTTCCTAGCCACCGTGCTTCTACACCTGCATTGCTTGCTTTTTGGGGTTTTAGGCTGGGTTTCTGTACAGCACTTTGAGATATCAGCTGATGTACGAAGGGCTATATAAATAAATTTGATTTGATTTGATTTGATTTAATATTACTACCACCATTACCCCTAGTAGTACTTCTACCTCTAATATCTCTACTACCATTACCCCTAGTAGTACTTCTACCTCTAATATTACTACCACCATTACCCCTAGTAGTACTTCTACCTCTAATATATATACTACCACCATTTATTAGGATTTTGGGAATCCTAATAAAATACCAAATACAAAATATTTGTTCTATTGCTCAATTTTGCATTGGGGATTCCCCCTTCTCTTTCCATTTTGGTTAGAGCCAGTTTGCGCTGTTCTGTGAAGAGAGCATTACAGTCGTGGCCAAAAGTTTTGAGAATGACCCAAATATTAATTTCCACAAAGTTTGCTGCTTCAGTGTCTTCAGATATTTTTGTCAGATGTTACTATGGAATACTGAAATATAATTACAAGCATTTCATAGGTATTTTATTGTCAAGGGCTTTTATTGACAATTACATGAAGTTGATGCAGAGTCTATATTTGCAGTGTTGACCCTTCTTTTTCAAGTCCTCTGCAATCCGTCCTGGCATGCTGTCAATTAACTTCTGGGCCATACCCTGACTGATGGCAGCCCATTCTTGCATAATCAATGCTTGGAGTTTGTCAGAATTTGTGGGTTTTTGTTTGTCCTCTTGAATCCTCTTGAGGATTGACCACAAGTTCTCAATGGGATTTAGGTCTGGGGAGTTTCCTGGCCGTGGACCCAAAAAATTGATGTTTTGTTCCCCGAGCCACTTAGTTATTACTTTTGCCTTATGGCAATGTGCTCCATCATGCATCACCAAACTGTTCCTGGATGGTTGGGAGAAGTTGCTCTCGGAGGATGTGTTGGTACCATTATTCATGGCTGTATTCTTAGGCACAATTGTGAGTGAGCCAACTCCCTTGGCTGAGGAGCAACACCACACATGAATGGTCTCAGGATACTTTACTGTTGGCATGACACAGGACTGATGGTAGCGCTCACCTTGTCTTCTCCGGACAAGCTTTTTTCCGGATGCCCCAAACAATCGGAAAGGGGATTCATCAGAGAAAATGACATTACCCCAGTCCTCAGCAGTCCAATCCCTGTACCTTTTGCAGAATATCAGTCTGTCCCTGATGTTTTTCCTGGAGAGAAGTGGCTTCTTTACTGCCCTTCTTGACACCAGGCCATCCTCCAAAAGTCTTCGCCTCACTGTGCGTGTAGATGCACTCACACCTGCCTGCTGCCATTCCTGAGCAAGCTCTGTACTGATGGTGCCCCGATCCCGCAGTTGAACAACTTTAGAAGATGGTCCTGGTGCTTGCTGGACTTTCTTGGGCGCCCTGAAGCCTTCTTCACAATAATTGAACCGCTCTCCTTGAAGTTCTTGATGATCCGATAAATGGTTGATTTAGGTGCAATTTTACTGGCAGCAATATGCTTGCCTGTGAAGCCCTTTTTGTGCAAAGCAATGATGACGGCACGTTTTTCCTTGCAGGTAACCATGGATGACAGAGGAAGAACAATGATTCCAAGCACCACCCTCCTTTTGAAGCTTCCAGTCTGTTATTTGAACTCAATCAGTATGACAGAGTGATCTCCAGCCTTGCCCTCATCCACAATCACACCTGTGTTAACCTGTGTTATCGAGAGAATCACTGACATGATGTCAGCTGGTCCTTTTGTGGCAGGGCTGAAATGCAGTGGAAATGTTTTTGGGGATTCAGTTCATTTGCATGACAAAGAGGGACTTTTCAATTAATTGCAATTAATCTGATCACTCTTCATAACATTCTGGAGTATATGCAAATTGCCATCATACAAACTGAGGCAGCAGACTTTGTGAAAATTAATATTTGTGTCATTCTCAAAACTTTTGGCCATGACTGTACATAGCGTTGTACAAGATCTTCAGTTTCTTGGCAATTTCTCGCATGGAATAGCCATAATAAGAACAGTAATAGACTGACGCGTTTCAGAAGAAAGATCTATGTTTCTGGCCATTTTGAGCCTGTAATCAAACCCACAAATGCTGATGCTTCAGATACTCAACTAGTCTAAAGAATGGCAGTTTTATTGCTTATTTAATCAGAACAACAGTTTTCAGCTGTGCTAACATTATTGCAAAATTAGCCTTTTAAAATGATAAACTTGGATTAGCTAACACAACGTACCTTTGGAACACAGGAGTGATGGTTGCTGATAATGGGCCTCTGTACGCCTATGTAGATATTCCATAAAAAATCAGTCGTTTCCAGCTACAATAGTCATTTACAGCATTAACAATGACGACACTGTATTTCTGATCAATTCGTTGTTATTTTAATGGACCAAAAAACTTTTCAATGGTAGTGTATGTTGAAGAGGTTTGGGCTTAAGCTGCATCCATGTCTCACCCCCTAGCCCTGAGGAAAGACATTTTAACTACACACTTGTTGTTTGTGTACATCACATATGTCAGAGTCAAGGCCCGCGGGCCACATCCGGCCCGCAAGAAGGTTTTTTACGGCCCCTGGGATGATCTTGATTTATTATTAGAACCGGCCCGCAGCAAGCCGGCAGCCCGCAGATCTTTTACACGCACCAATACTACATTTCCCACAATGCAAAGGTGACGCACCGAGCAGTAGGCTGCTTCATTTCAATATTTATTGGCACAGCAGTCGTCAGCATCACAGTAAAATTAACTTTCAGATACCCATCAAAAATGGCAAAACGGAAGGTGGATACTGAGAACCGGGGGTTTCAAACAAGGTGGGAGTCGGAGTATATGTTCACGAAGGTAGCTGGAAAACCTGTGTGTCTTCTGTGTGGAGAAAGTGTGGCGGTACTGAAAGAGTATAATCTGAGACGACATTATGAAACGAAACACGCGGACAAAAACAAGAATATGGACATGGAACAAAGGCTACAAAAGGCAGAGGAATTAAAACGAGGCCTCAAATCTCGACAGGCTCTGTTCAAAAAAGCCAAATCACAAGGCCAGGCTGCTGTCAAGGCCAGTTTTATTTTGGCAGAAGAGATCGCTAAATCAGCCCGGCCATTTACGGAGGGGGATTTCATCAAAAACTGCATGATTAAAGTTTGTGACGAAGTTTGCCCAGAAAAAAGGCAACTCTTTTTAAATGTGAGTCTGAGCAGAAACACCATTGCCGAGAGAGTAGACCAGTTGTCCATCAATCTAAAAGAGCAGCTTGTGAAAAAGGGAAAAGATTTTATTGCATATTCCTTGGCTGTGGATGAGAGCACCGACATTTCTGACATTGCCCAGTTGTCAATTTTCATCCGCGGAGTGGACTCCAACCTAAGCGTGACAGAGGAGTTTTTGGCTTTACGTCCTATGCATGGCACAACTACGGGGCATGATTTGTATGAAGAGGTGTCAAGATGTGTAAATGAGAAGGAGCTGCCTTGGGAAAAACTCGTGGGTTTGACAACCGACGGAGCACCTGCGATGTGTGGACACAGGAGCGGACTGGTGGCGAAGATACGGGAAAAGATGCAAGAGGAAAACGCGACAGGTGAGCTGACAGCTTATCATTGTATCATACACCAGGAAGCGTTGTGCGGTAAAGCCTTGAAAATGGAGCATGTAATGAGCATCATCACGCGCACAGTTAACTTTATCAGAGCCAAAGGTTTGAATCACCGCCAGTTCAAGGCATTTCTGACGGAGTTAGAAACGGAGCATGGTGATTTGCCTTATCACACAGAGGTGCGATGGCTAAGCCAGGGAAAGGTGCTTCAAAGATGTTTCGAGCTTCGTGAGGAGATTTGTCTGTTCTTGGACAGCAAAGGGAAAGACACAACACAACTCCGAGACGAAATGTTTCTGTGTGAAATGGCTTTTCTGTGTGACATTACGAGTCATCTGAATGCAATAAACTTGCAGCTGCAGGGTCGGGATCGTGTCATCTCTGATATGTACAGTACAGTGAAGGCATTTAAAACCAAACTGACTCTGTGGGAGACGCAGATGCGGAAAGAAAATTTGAGCCACTTTCCCAGCTGCCAGACCATGAAAGAGAAGCTCTCTACCAGTGCGTTCCCGAGCACACAGTTGGCTGATAAAATAGGTATGCTTGCCGCTGACTTTCGACGCCGATTTGCTGACTTTGAAGCACAAAAAAGCAGGTTGGAACTGCTCGGTAACCCATTTGCTGTTGACGTGGAAAGCTCACCACCAAACCTCCAAATGGAGTTGATTGACCTCCAATGCAATGATGCACTGAGGGCAAAATATGCGGCAGTGGGTGCTGCGGAGTTCGCCCGTTTCCTCCCCGGCACAATGCCCCAGCTGCGCATCCAGGCTGCTCAAACGTTGTCTATGTTTGGCAGCACATACCTGTGTGAACAACTGTTTTCTTTGATGAACCTGAACAAAACATCACACAGAAGTCGACTTACTGCTGAACACCTCCACTCAATTCTGAGGATTTCTTCAGCTCAGAGCCTTACCCCGAACATTGATGAACTTGTGGAAAAGATGGGACACCACCAAGTATCACCCTCAACCTCAAACAAGTGAACATTACTGTGCAATCACATATTCAGAGTTTTTACTCAGTTCAAGTTTAAAAGTTAAAATTTAATATTTGTTTTCACTGCATGTTACTTCTCCTTAAACAAAGTGTTGTTTTTGATTAATAGATTTTTGCACTTTATTTTTTTGTATTTCAATCCAATTATATTTTAAAAATATTTCAGTTGAGTGGATGATAGAAAATTGCTATTATTGTTTTTTCTTTGAAGTAAATTTAGCCCACTTTTGCTAAAATAGAAAATATAGTCTACTGATGGTGCCTTGAATACCGGTTTCTTTCATTTAATGTTCATGTTATGGGGATATTTATATAAAGGAAATTTGTCTTTTGTGTCTGTTGAAAATTAAAGATTACTGACAGAGCCATAAGAAAATATTGCTTTATTTATCTGATCATATTGTAATATATTTGTTAGGTTTTCAGTAGGTTCAATTAGGTTCACTAGACTATATGCGTCATTTAAAAATTTTTCAATGAACATTCGAACAGTCCGGCCCTCGTCTTGTAGCTGATTTTTTTATTTGGCCCTCCGTCCATTTGACTTTGACACCCCTGGTGTACATGGATTTTATAATGTCTTGTGTTTTTCCCCCAACTCCACTTTCCATCAATTTGTATAGCAGACCCTCGTGCCAAATAGAGTCAAAAGCTTTTTTGAAATCAACAAAGCATGAGAAAACTTGGCCTTTGTTTTTTTTTTTGTTTTTTTTTCGTCAATTAGGGTGCGCAGGGTGAATACGTGGTCCGTCGTATGGTAATTTGATAAAAAGCCAATTTGACATTTGCTCAGTACGTTGTTTTCACTGAGGAAATGTACGAGTCTGCTGTTAGTGATAATGCAACGCATATCCCCCAGTAGTTGGGGTCAAATGTGTCTCCACTTTTGTGGATTGGGGTAATCAGTCCTTGGTTACAAATATTGGGGAAGATGCCAGAGCTGAGGATTATGTTAAAGAGTTTAAGTATAGCCAACTGGAATTTGTGGTCTGTAAATTGTATAATTTCATTTTGGATACCATCAACCCCACAGGCCTTTTTGGGTTGCAGGGTTTGTATTTTGTCCTGTAGCTCATTCAATGTAATTGGAGAATCCAGTGGGTTCTGTAGTGTTTAATAGTTGGTTCTAAGATCTGTATTTCATCATGTATATGTTTTTTGCTGTTTGTTCTTTGTTCTTTGTTATAGAGCCAAAAGAATAATAAGTATATATATATAATAAGGGATAAGTGGTTTTTGATTTTATAGAGAAGCTGAGAGGTCAAATACACTGTATAGGTTTTCTTCTGCCAAGTTTACACCTTCCCTATTACATAAATAACCTTTTGTCTAGAAGGGTTAGAATTTGTTGTTGCCTAATTGTTTTTTTGGTAGATTCCCACACTATTTTCCTTCCATCTACAGCATTTCTTAATATTATTCGGTTCATTGGCTTTGATGCCTCATGATTGAGTATTGCTCTGTTCAAGTAGACTGTGATTTTGCTGTGGTCTGATAGGGGTGTCAGTGGGCTGACTGTGAATGCTCTATGAGACTCTGGGTGAGGTCAGTGATAAAGTAGTCTACAGTACTACTGCCAAGAGATGAGCTGTAGGTGTACCTACCATAGGAGTCCCATCGAAGCCTACCGTTGACTATGTACATACCCAGCGTGCGACAGAGCTGCAGGAGTTGTGACCCGTTTTTGTTGGTTATGTTGTCGTAGTTGTGTCAAGGGGGAATATGGGGGAGAGAATGCTGTCACCTCCAGGAATGTGTTTGTTCCCCTGTGTGCTGAGGTTGTCAGGTTCTTGTCCAGTTCTGGCATTTAGGTCACCACAGACTAGTACCTGTCCCTGGGGCTGGAAATGATTGATCTCCTCCCTAGGATGGAGAAGCTGTCATCGTTAAAGTATGGGGATTCTTTTGGGGGGATATAGGTAACACACATGAGTAAATTTTTCTCTGTTGAGATAATTTCCTTATTAATTTCTAGCCAACTGTAAAATGTTCCTGTTTTTACTCATTTAATGGAGTGGGTTAGGTCTGCTCTATACCAAATTAGCATACCGCCTGAGTCTCTTCCCTGTTTCACACCTGGTAGTTTGGTGGATGAGACAACCAGCTCTTTGTAACCTAGAGGACAAACAGTCAATCTCCTTTATACCATGTTTCTTGTAGGATGACAATGTCTGCATTTCCAATTTATTTGATGATGTCCAGGTTCCTGCTCTTGAGGCCAAAGTCAGGTGACCTCTGACCTTGTATATTCCAGGATGAGATAGTAAAAGCTTTGTTTTCCATAGTGTCTAG